>NW_027181992.1:38499261-38639261 GCF_029961685.1 Aristolochia californica | reverse complement strand
GACTCAATGCTTCCTTCTTCTACTAGTATAAATTGGATCCTTAAGGTCCAATGTTGCTGCATTCTCCACTTGGAAACCTTCATAGAAAGGTTTAAGTCTATGGCCATTCACGTTGAACACTTTGAAAGTTGCTAAACTTTGAATTTCAACTACACCATGAGGAAAAACATCAGTAACAACAAATGGTCCAATCCAACGAGAACATAACTTACCCGAAAACAAACGAAGCCTTGAATGGTAAAGAAGGACTTTTTGACCAACTTTAAACTTTCCTAGAGATCATATTGTCATGAAAAGCTTTCGTCTTTTCCTCGTAAATCCTTTCACTCTCATAGGCATCATTGCGAATTTCCTCTAACTCTTGTATTTGCAACTTCCTGTGTTCCACTTTCATCCATCTTCATGTTGAAACTCTTGATAGCCCAATAAGCCTTGTGTTCTAACCCAACTGGAAGGTGGCATGGTTTCCCAAACACCAACCGACAAGGTGACATACCAATGGGCGTCGTATAAGCAGTCCTATATGCCCACCAAGAGCAAACTCCAATCTTTTATGCTTGGATTGACCATATTTTCAATGATGGACTTGGATCAGTCCTCTACTCCACCAAGCCCTACTATTGCCACTACTATTGCCTCAGGTATGCTTTCTTCTGCTTCAACCCCTTCCTCTTGGATCATTGCCTTCGGGGCTTCCGAACACTTGTTAGGTAACAAACACATGCATCATTCATTGTCTCCTTGTCTTCCTCATAAATTTGTCACTATTGCTAATGATTCCCAAACCAAGGTGCTTGGCAAGGGTTCCTCCTCTCTTACCGTGTCTATTCCTCTCCAAGATGTGTTATTCGTTCCTCAATTTTCGTCAAATTTTCTCTCCATTAGTCAATTAACCAAACAGTTGAATTGTTTTGTCACCTTGTCTCCATCTTCGTGTATATTTCAGGATCTAACTATGAAACAGGTGATTGGTGGCGGCCATGAAAAATGTGGTTTATACTATTTTATTCTTCCACTAGTAGTTGCTATTTCATCCACTACATCCGAGGCTCAATTGTGGCACAACCGGCTTGGTCATCCATCTACCTCGTCACTTTGTTCTTTAGTTCCATCTCTTAAATATTTGCCTAATTTCAATTATGAGGCATGTCAATTAAGTAAGCATGTTAGGAGTACATATTCTCCTCGTCTTACATCTACTAGTATTGCTCCTTTTGCATTAATACATTCGGATATATGGGGCCCTTTAAAGGTCTCTAACATTTTTCAGATTCAATATTTTTTTACTTTTGTGGACGATTTTACCCCAGTGACTTGGTTGTTTTTGTTTAAATATCAATAAAAATTTCTTTCTATTTTTAAAAAATTTTATGCAATGGTTCTAATGCAATTTGGAAAAAAATTCAAATCCTTAGATCTGATAATGCTAAGGAATATCTGTCTCATGAGTTTAAATCATTTTGTGAGGGTAATGGGCTTCTTCATCAAACATCGTGTGCCTATACCCCTCAATAAAATGGTGTCCCTGAACAAAAGAATTGTCACCTCCTTGAAGTTGCTCGGGGCCTCCTCTACTCCATGAAGGTACCCTACTTTTATTGGTCTCATAGTATTCTTACAATATACTTTCTCATCAATAGGTTACCTTCATCAGTACTTAGAAATCAAACTCTGTATTCTATTTTGTTTCATGGTGAATATCCATTTTCTCTTCCTCTTAAAGTATTTGGTTGCATATGTTTTGTTCATGATATTTCACCACATAAAAATACACTTTATCCTCGGTCTCTGAGGTGTATTTTTTTGGGGTATTCTCAAACTTAGAAAGGATATATTTGTTATAATCCTACACCTCAGAGGTTAATGGTATCTTGAGATGTGACTTTCTTTGAAGACATTTCCTTCTACTTCTCACTTGAGGCTCCTCCAGGGTTTACATTTCCTCCTACCACTTCGTGCTCGCATGTGCCATTGAATGAAGATATTACTCAACCCCCTGAAGCACTGACCATCCCCTCACCTATGGAGATGTCCGATCCACCTGAGGTAACTCCTATGTTTGGGCCTGAATTTGATACTCGGCCTATTGCGTTACAAAAGGAAACCTGTTCTTGTACTACACCTCATCCAATTGCCAATTTTATGTTTTCTCATCGCTCATCTGAGTGTGTTCAGTTTCTTGCTTCTCTTTCGTCTATTTCCATACTACAATCCTATCAGAAGGCCCTGAAGCATGCAGGATGGAAGGCGGCTATGGATGAAGAAATGCATGCATTATATGAAAATCAAACATGGACATTGGCATCGCTCCAAAAAGGGAAAAGACCGGCTGGTTATAGATGGGTTTTTTTAGGTGAAATACAACCCAGATGGGTCGGTTGCTCACCTTAAAGCACACCTGGTTACAAAAGGTTATACTCAGTGCTATGTGATAGATTATGAAGTGAATTTCTCTTCGGTTGCAAAACTAAACTTGGTAGGTATCATCCTCTCTATTGCTGCTAACTCATTTTGGCCAGTATATTAGCTCGATGTAAAAAATGTATTTTTAAAAGGTGATATACGCTAAGAAATTTATATGGACTAACCACCATGATATGTGGTTGAGGGGGAGTCCGTATGCCGGTTAAATAAATCTTTATATGGGCTTAAACAGTTCCCTCGGGCCTGGTTTGATAAATTCAATCAAACACTTCTATGATTTGGTTTCATTGGTGCTCGGTTGATCATTCAGTATATGTTAAAAATACTATCAAAGGGAAGATATTATTGGTCGTGTATGTTGATGATATTATCTTGACTGGGAATTATGCTCATAGTATACAAGAAGTGAATAATATGATATGTCAAGAGTTCAAGACTAAAAATTTGGGTATGCTCAAATATTTTCTGGGTATAGAAGTCCTTCAATCAAACCATGGAATAGTATTGTCTCAAAGAAAATACTTCTTGGATCTTCTTGAAAAAATAGGAATGAAGGGTTGTAGACCAGTTGATACACCTATGGATGCAAATGAAAAATTGTGTGCCACAACTGGAGAAGATGTTGGCACTGTAAAATATCAAAGACTTGTGGGAAAATTGATCTATATCACGGTAACTAGGCCAGATATATTGTATGGTGTGAGTGTGGTAAGTCAATTCATGCACAAACCACAAATTACTCACTGAAAATCGTTGGAGAGAATACTACGATACTTAAAAGGTGCTTCAAGAAGAGGATTGCTATATAAACAACATGGTCACTTCAATATAGAAGGCTTCTCAAATGTAGATTGGGTTGGATCATCCGATGATAAATAATCAATGTTTGGGTATTGTACCCTTGTTGGGGGGAACTTGATCACATGGAAAAGTAAAAAGCAAAACGCGGTTGCAAGATCTAGTGCTGAAGTAGAATACCGAGCTATGGCCCACTCTTTAAGTGAACTTTTATGGATAAAGACTCTTCTTACTGAATTGGGATTTTATAAAGGACGCTCTATGGGCCTACATTGTGACAATCAAACAATTATTCACATTACGTCAAATCCAGTCTTCCATGAAAGAACTAAACATATTGAAGTGGATTGTTATTTTATACGGGAAAAGTTTCAAGCAGGAATAATTTCTCTTAAGTATGTTTCATCTCAAGAACAACTAGCTGATATCCTCACCAAACCAGTTACATCCAAAATTCTATCTTATATAGGTGGCAAGTTGGGTATTTATGATGTATTTTCTCCAGCTTGAGGGGGAGTGTTGGAAGACGGGCTGAAGCCCACAAGATCAAGGCTAGAAGCCCACAAGCTCAAGGCTAGAAGCCCACACGTCAAAGGAGTAGCAAAGTGGTTATTTATGGTATGTTCCATAAGGATGGCATGAAGGTGTAAATACATTGTCTTAGTATGTCTTTTAATCTATTGAGTTATAAGCCTAAGGGCCTTTTTAATATTATAAATAAGAGCATTGGCTAAGAGGTAAGGCATTCAAGCCTTCTCCTCTCTTTGAGAAAACGTCCAACCACCCTCTCTCCTCCCTTGACGCATTCTCTCCTTCCCTTAATCCAAACTCTCCTCTCTAACGTCCTTCTTCTTCTCTCTCTTCTCTCCTTCTTCGTCCATGTTCACCTAGAGTCATCCTCATGGTCCTAACTTCTACACTTTATATATTTTGCCTTTATTTCAATATTTTGCATTTCTATCTATCCTTCACCTTAAATATTGAATTTTGCCTTTCTTTCTATATTTTGCCTTTCTTTTTGTATTTTGCCTTTCTTTTTGTATTTCACATTTCTTTTTATATTTCATTTTTCTTTCTGTATTTCATCATTCTTTCTGTATTTCAAGTTTCTTTTTATATTTCATCTTTCTTTCTATATTACATCTTTCTTTTTATATTTCGTGTTTCTTTCTCTATTTCGTCATTCTTTCTCTATTTTGTCTTTCTTTCTATATTTCGTCTTTCTTTCTATATTTCACCTTTATTTCTCTATTTCGTCTTTCTTTCTATATTTCATCGTTGTTTCTATATTTCGCCTTTCTTTCTCTATATGGCCTTTCTTTCTCTATTTTGCGTTTCTTTCTCTATGTCGTTTTTCTTTCTATATTTCGTCTTTCTTTCTATCTTTCGTCTTTCTTTTTATATTTCATCATTCTTTCTTTATTTCACATTTCTTTCTCTATTTCACCTTTCTTTTTATATTTCGTCTTTCTTTCTATATTTCGTCTTTCTATCTATATTTCGCTTTTTTGTTCTATTTTGCCTTATCTTTCTTTGTTTTGCCTTTTCTCTCTATATTTCCCATCTTCATTATATATTTCATCTTTCTTTCTATATATCGTCTCTCTTTTTGTATTTTTCCTTGCTTTCTGTATTTCACTTTTCTTTCTATATTTCTCCTTTCTTTCTATATTTCGCCTTTATTTTTATATTTCATCTTTTTTCTTTACTTCGTCTCTCTTTTTGTATTTCATACTTCACTCTATATTTCGTCTTTCTTTTTGTATTTTGTCTTTCTTTCTGTATTTCATCTTTGTTTTTGTATTTTGTCTTTCTTTCTATATTTCATTTTTCTTTCTATATGTTGTCTTTCTTTCTGTATTTCATCTTTCTTTTAATATTTCTTCTTTCTTTTCATTTTTTGTCTTTGTTTCTGTATTTCGTCATTTTTTTCTATATTTCGTCTTGTTTCTATATTTCGCCTTTATTTCTATATTTCGTCTTTCTTTTTTGAACATTGGGTTTATCCATCATGTGCTGAAGAATTTCTTCAGTTTGATGAATATTGGTTTATCCTAGACTGATCTTAGTTTTTTCTTGTTTGTATTAAAGTCATATTACCTTTGCTTTCTGTCATTGGTATCAGAGCCAGGATTAGCTACATAGAGAATGTTTCTATATGACTCTATGATGGTTTAGACATTTTGTATCATAATTAGAATTGTGTTTATCCAAGGTTGTTTTTTAAACCTTGTTTATTTTGTTGATCATCTTCATGAGAAAGTATAGGACGTCACCCAAGTCGCATTAAGTTTGGTCATATTGCCAATAAGGCATTGAAAGTTGTGCAGTCTTAAATTGTATTTCGTTATTCTTTATATGTTTCATATTTCTTTCTTATTTCGTCTTTCTTTCTATATTTCATATTTCTTTTAATATTTCGCCTTTACTTCTCTATTTTTTCTTTCTTTCTATATTTCGTCTTTCTTTCAATATTTCCTCTTTCTTTTGACATTTAGCCTTTCTTTGTATATTTCACTTCTCTTTGTATGTTCTGCTTTTTTTCTAAATTTCGACTTCTTTCTATATTTTGTCTTTTATTGAATATTTCTTTTTTCTTTCTAAATTTTATTTTTCTTTCTATATTTCCTCTTTCTTTCTCTATTTCGCCTTTTCTTTCTACATTTTCCCTTTTCTTGCTTTATTTCTCTTTTTCTTTTTATATTTCACCTCTCTTTCTATGTTTTGCCTTTTCTTTCTATATTTTGCCTTTTCTTTCTATATTTCGCCTTCTTTCTATATTTCACCATTTCTTTTGATATTTCTCCATTTCTTTCTATACTTTGCCTTTTCTTTCTATATTTCGCCTTTCTTTCAATAGTTCGTCTTTCTTTCAATATTTCGTCTTTCTTTCAATATTTTACCTTTTCTTTCTATATTTTGCATTTTATTTCTATATTTTGCTACTTTTTTTTATTTTTGCCTTTTCTTTCTATATTTCGTTTTGTTTCCTATATTTTACCTTTGTTTCTGTATTTCTCCATTCTTGCTGTATTTTGTCATTCTTTCTGTATTTCACTTTTCTTTTGATTTTTCGTCTTTCTTTTTGTATTCATTTTTCCTTTTGTATTTCATATTTATTTCTATATTTTATTTTTATTTTTGTATTTCGTCTTTGTTACTATATTTCTTTTTTATTTCTTTCTATATTTTTTTTCTATATTTCGTATTTCTTTCTATATTTTTTTTTATATTTATTTTTTTTTCTATATTTCATCTTTTTTTTTTTTGAACACTGGGTTCATCCATCATGTGTTGAAGAATTTCTTCAATTTGATGAATATTGGTTAATCCTAGACTGATCTAAGTTTTTTCTTGTTTGTATTAAAATTGTATTTCCTTCGTTTTCTATGATTGGTGTCAGAGCCATGATTGGCTAAATGGAGAATGTTTTTATATGACTCTATGAGGTTTTAGGCTTATTATATCATAATTAACAATGTGTTTGTCCAAACTCTATTTTTAGACCTAATTTCTTTTGATCATCATCTTCCGGAGGAAGTATGGGACATCACCCAAGTCTCGTTAAGTTATGTTGTATTGCAAGGAAGGTGTTGAAGGTTGCACACTCTTAAATCGTATCCGTATTTCTTTATATATTTCATCTTTCTGTTTTTATTTTATCTTTCTTTCAGTACTTCGTCTTTCTTTTTGTATTTCATCCTTTTTTCTATATTTCGTCTTTCTTTCGGTATTTTGCCTTTCTTTCTATATTTCACATTTTTTTTGGTATTTTTTTTCTTTCTTTCTACATTTCGTTTTTCTTTCTATATTTCATCTTTTTTCTATACTTAGCCTTTCTTTGTATATTTCTCCTTTCTTTCTTTATTTCGTCTTTCTTTCTATAATTTATTTTTCTTTCAGTATATCGTCTTTCTTTCTATATTTCATCTTTTTTAATATTTCGTCTTTCTTTTTATATTTTGCCTTTCTTTTTGTATTTTGCCTTTCTTTGTTTGTTTCGTGTTTCTTTGTGTATTTCGTGTTTTTTTCCGCACTTCATTTTCTTTTTGTATTTAATCTTTTTTTTCTATATTTTTGTTAATTTTGTATTTCATTTTTCTTTCTGTATTTCATCTTTCTTCTAGTATTTTATTTTTTCGTCTTTATTTCTATAGTTCGTCTTTCTTTCTCTATTTCATCTTTCTTTCTGTATTTCGTTTTTGTTTCTATATTTTTTCTTTGTTTTTGTTTTTAGTCTTTCATTTTTTCTATATTTTGTTTTTCTTTCTATATTTCACATTTATTTCTATATTTCGTCTTTCTTTTTATATTTCGTCTTCCTTTCTATATTTTATCTTTCTTTTTTTTAACTCGGTTCATCCATCATGTGCTAAAGAATTTCTTCGATTTGATGATATTGGTTAATCCTAGACTGATCTAAGTTTTTTCTTGTTTGTATTGAAGTTGTATTTCTTTTTCTTTCTATGATTGGCATCAGAGACATGATTGGCCAAATAGAGAATGTTTATATATGACTTTATGATGTTTTAGGCTTTTTATATCATAATTAGCAATGTGTTTATCCAAGCTTGATTTTTAAACCTCATTTCTTATATTCATCATCTTCGTCAGAAAGTATGGGACGTCACCCAAATCGCATTAAGTTAGGTCGTATTGCGAGGAAGGCGTTGAAGGTTGTGCACTCTTAAACGTATTTCATCTTTCTTTCTATATTTCATTTTTCTTTCTGTATTTCGTCTTTCTTTCAATATTTCATCTTTCTTTCTGTATTTCATCTTTCTTTCCGTATTTCATCTTTGTATATATATTCCATCTTTCTTTTTGTATTTCGACTTTATTTTTGGATTTCGATTTTCTTTCTATATTTCTCCTTTCTTTCTGTATTTTTTCTTTGTTTTTATATTTCGTCTTTTCTTCTATATTTCATCTTTCTTTCTATATTTCATCTTTCTTTGTATATTTTGCCTTTCTTATCATATTTCGTCTTTCTTTCTATATTTCATCTTTCTTTCTTAACTTTGTCTTTCTTTCCATTCTTCTTTCTTTCTCTATTTTGTCTTTCTTTCTCTATTTCGTCTTTCTTTCTCTATATCTTCTTTCTTTCTATATTTCATCATTATTTCTTCATTTCTTCTTTCTCTCTGTATTTATTCTTTCTTTCTATATTTCATCTTTATTTTTGTATTTCTTCTTTGTTTCTATAATTTATCTTTTTTTCTATAACTCATCTTGCTTTCTATAATTTTTCTTTCTTTCTATATTTCTTTTTTCTTTCTATATTTCTTCTTTGCTTTTTTTATTATGTCTTTCTTTCTCTATTTCGTCTTTCTTTTTATTTTTTGGCTTTTCTTTCTATATTTCGCATTTTATTTCTATATTTTGCCTTTTTCTAAATTTTTCCTTTTCTTTCTATATTTCACCATTTTTTCTATATTTTGTCTTTCTTTCTATAATTCGTCTTTCTTTCTATATTTCGTCTTTTTTTCTACATGTCGTCTTTCTTTCTATATTTCATATTTCTTTCAATATTTCGTCTTGCTTTCCCTATTTCGTTTTTTATTTCTTTCTATATTTCATCTTTATTTTTGTATTTCGTCTTTGTTTCTATAATTTATCTTTTTTTCTATAACTCATCTTGCTTTCTATAATTCTTCTTTCTTTCTATATTTCTTCTTTCTTTCTATATTTCTTTTTTCTTTCTATATTTCTTCTTTGCTTTTTTTATTATGTCTTTCTTTCTCTATTTCGTCTTTCTTTTTATTTTTTGGCTTTTCTTTCTATATTTCGCATTTTATTTCTATATTTTGCCTTTTTCTAAATTTCACCTTTTCTTTCTATATTTCACCATTTTTTCTATATTTTGTCTTTCCTTCTATATTTCGTCTTTCTTTCTACATTTCGTCTTTCTTTCTATATTTCATATTTCTTTCAATATTTCGTCTTGCTTTCCCTATTTCGTTTTTCTTTCTGTAAATTTTCTTTCTTTTTATATTTCATATTTCTTTCTATATTTCACCTTTCTTTTTCTCTATTTCGCATTTCTTTCTCTATTTCGTCTTTCTTTCCATCTTTCGTCTATTTTTGTGTGGGAGAAACTTTCTCTTTCTCTTTCTCTTTCCCATACATAACTACGGGAGTTATGTAGTATGTATTTATATTTTGAAACAATATTTCAATTTTTCGCATGTGTGTAATATATAAATTCGTATAGTGTTTGTTTTTACTATTCATTTTCCATATATATATATATATATATATATATATATATATGAATCTCTACAGTAAATATTTTTACTATTCAAAAGTACTGTTCAAAGAGAAAGAGAAATAGAAAGTTTCTTTCTATATTTCGCTTTTCTTTCTATATTTCATTTTCCTTTTTATATTTTGCTTTTCTTTCTTGATTTTGACTTTCTTTCTATCCGTCGTACTTCTTTCAATATTTTGTTTTTCTTTCCATATTTCACCTTTCTATTTGTATTTCGCCTTTCTTTATATATTTCATTTTTCTTTCTGTATTTCATCTATCTTTTTGTACTTCATCTTTCTTTCTGTATTTTATCTTTGTTTCTATATTTCTTCTTTCTTTCTGTATTTCATCTGTCTTTCTTTATTTTATCTTTCTTTCTGTATTTTGTGTTTCTTTCTATATTTCATTTTTTTCTTTATTTCATATTTTTTTATATTTCTTCTATCTTTCTGTTTTTCATCTTTCATTCTGTAATTCATCTTTTTTTTTTCTATATTTTGTCCATTTTTTATATTTCACTTTTCTTTCTATATTTTGCATTTCTTTCTATATTCTGTCTTTCATTATATATTTTGTAGTTCTTCCTATATTTTATCTTTCTTTCTATATTTCATATTTCTTTTTTTGAACATTGGGTTCATCCATCATGTGTTGAAGAATTTCTTCAGTTTGATGAATATTGGTCAATCCTTGATTGAAGTAAGTTTTTTCTTCTTTTTATTAAAGTTATATTTTTTTCGCTTTCTGTGATTGCTATTGTAGCCTTGATTGGCTAAATAGAGAATGTTTCTATATGACTCTTTGATTTGTTTATCCAAACAAGTTTTTTAAACCTTGCTTCTTCTGTTCAACATCTTCCTGAGAAAGTATGGGACATCACCCAAGTCACGTTAAGTTAGGCCGTATTGTAAGGAAGGCACTTTTAAATCGTATTTCGATTTTCTTTCTATATTGTATTTTTTTTTGTATTTTATATTTCTTTCTGTATTTTATCTTTCTATCTGTAATTCACATTTCTTTATGTATTTCATTTTTCTTTTGGTATTTTTTCTTGCTTTCTATCATTCATCTTTCTTTCTATAATTCATATTTTTTTCTATATTTCGTCTTTCTTTCTATATTTCATTTTTCTTTATATTTTTCGTCTTTCTTTCCATATTTCATATTTCTTTCCATATTTCATCTTTCTTTCTATATTTCGTCTTTATTTCTCTATTTTGTCTTTCTTTCTTTATTTCGTTTTTCTTTTTCTATTTCGTCTTTCTTTCAATAAATCATTTTTTTCTATATTTCATCTTTGTTTCTGTGTTTATTCTTTCTATCTATATTTCATCTTTCTTTCTATTTTTGGTATTTCTTTCTATATTTTATCTATTTTGTCTTTCTTTCTATATTTCTCCGTTCTTTCAATTTTCGTCTTTGTTTCTCTATTTCGTCTTTCCTTCTCTATTTCGTCTTTCTATTTGTATTTTGTCTTTATTTCTATATTTCGTCTTTCTTTAGTTGTTTCGTCTTTCTTTCTCCATTTCGCCTTTATTTACAATTTTGCCTTTCTTTCTATATTTCGCCTTTCTTCATGTATTTCGTCTTTCTTTCTCTATTTCGTCTTTTTTTCTAAATTTCGTCTTTCTGTCTATATTTCACCATTTCTTTCTATATTTCTCCTTTTCCTTTTGTATATCGCCTTTTCCTTCTATATTTCGTCTTTCTTTCTATATTCCATCTTTCTTTTGGTATTTCATATTGAATTTTTTGAACATTGGAGTCATCCATCATTTGTTGAAGAATTTCTTTTGTTTGATGAATATTTTTTAATCCTAAACTAATCTAAGTTTATTCTTTTTTGTTTTAAAGTTGAATTTCCTTCGCTTTCCGTGATTGGTATCATAGCCTTAATAGGCTATATAGAGAATATTTTTATATGACTTTATGATGTTTTAGGTTTTTAAGCATAATTAGCAATGTGTTTATCAAAGCTTGTTTTTAAACCTCATTTCTTCTGTTCATCATCTTGTATGGGATGTCACGTAGAGTTAGGCCGTGTTTTTAGGAAGGTATTGAAGATCATGCATACTCTTAAATGCTATTTCAACTTTCTTTTTGTATTTCATCTTTTTATCTGTATTTTATCTTTCTTTTTGTATTTCGTCTCTCTATCGATATATTATCTTTCTTTCTACATTTCGCTTTTCTTTCTGTATTTTGTCTTTCTTTATATTTTTCATCTTTCTTTTGTCTTTCTTTCTATATTTCATCTTTCTTTCTCTATTTTATCTTTCTTTCTGTATTACGTCTTTCTTTCTCTAGTTTATCTTTCTTTCCATATTTCGTTTTTCTTTATGTATTTCATCTTTCTTTTTGTATTTCGTCTCTCTTTCTGTATTTCATCTTTCCTATTATATTTCACCTTTCTTATGTATTTTACCTTTCTTTCTCTAGTTTCTTCTTTCTTTCTATATTTTGTTTTTGTTAGAAGATAAGGTCTAAGCCTACACGATCAAGGAAGACCCACATATCCAAGTGTATTAGAAGATGGGCCCAAGCCCATAAGACCAAGAAAGACCCATACAACCAAGAGATATAGAATACGAGCTCAAGGCCCAAAGATCAAGGAGAATGCCCATAGGCCTACATACAAGATGGCACTATGGTAAATAAAGAATCATCTCATAGAGATGTCGTTGATGTAATTAAATTAAAGTTTCAGGGGTTAAAACCCTAAACCCTAAACCCTAAGTTCAGGAGTATTATTGTAATACAGTAGTTTCATAAATCTATAAATAGAGCTTCAGAGAGAGGGTTAGGAATTAAGTCCATAACCCTTTCTTCCTCTAATTTTCTCCCAATGGGTTTCTCTTTTTTTTTCTCCATGAGGTAAATTCGTGGAGTCCTAAAAATCAACATAATATTAGAGCTTTGATTTTCAGGACTCCTAGTATGGTTTTTACAATTCCAAAAATCCTTTATTTTTCTTTTCTCGTATAGATGCTTTGTTATTCCCAAATCTGATTGACCAAACACAAAGATATCAGACCAGAAGATCTATCCGAATGGGCTCGACTGCACAGAGCCCGTCTTTTGCTACTGGTAGCAGAGAAGGTAGCAGCGAGGAGAATGTTCTTTTGCTACTCATTGGTACGAGCAGAATGAAATTTTTTTTGTTGCTGCTCTGTATGACCACCCCAGAATTGCTCTTATTGATTTTGTAAGAATTCTCTACTCATTAGCGAAAGAGCGAGTACCACGTCTCTCGGCTTACAGTAGATGAGAAATCCTCCCACCTCATGGCTAAATTCTCCGCAAAGACCTTGGTGCCAAATGACTTGGCGAATTTCACAGCAACATTGCCGAGGCCACCAAGACCAACATGAAGGCTAGGCTCAGAGAGGCCAACATATTTGAGCGGGCAGTAGGCGATTATACCGGCACAGAGGAGCAGTACGGCAGAATCTAGAGGCAGACCGTCGGGAACTCGAACGATAAAGTGCTTGCTGACTAGCCTGTGCTTGTTCGACGAGTGGGAGTTTTTCTCCGTCAAGAATTTCGGTCGAAACTCGTCTCTTAGCTGGCGCCACCAACATGCTACCATTTCAGAATTGCCGCTCTGTTCGGCCGCGGGGAAAGACAACCCACATGTTGGGAAGCATTGGGGCCGACGCCACAGAGGTGGGCCAAGGGAAAATCTTCCCTCCCATTGAGATTTGGAGCATACTTTGGGACTTAGTGATGCAGTGTAGTGAGTGACTTCTATCGGGACTCTCGTCGCCGGGAGAGAGAGGTCTCAGAGAGAGACGACGGTCGTCCCCGGAAGAACGCAGCTCAGGACGAGTGTCGCCGGTGATAGAGAGAAGAGAGCCGCAGAGGGTCGACGTCACCGGCCCTAGAGAGGAGAACCGCAGAGGCTCGACGTCGCCGGTGCCGGAAGAGAAGGTGGTTCTGTCTGTGTGTCATCATTGCTGGAGCAGATAACAGAGCTGCTGTTCGCTGCTGTTGCCGTAGCCGGAGCTCGAGACTCACAGAACGCGGGATGCGTTGAGGTAAGTAATTTATTCTCCTGTTTGGACTGATAGAGTGAGAGTCATTCAGAAGGTTACGGAGAGGTAGCCAGAGAGGGGGTCTCGGGACCCTCGGTGCCGGAAGAGAGACAGGGGTCTCAGAGAGAGGCGACGTTCGTTCCCGAAAGAGTGCAACTCGGGACGACCGTCACCAGAGCTAGAGAGAGGAGCTCGGACGACGCCATTGTCGGAAAGTAGTGGGAGATCGGGACTCTCAGCGCCGGGGAAGAGGAAGAGATGGGCTTCGTTGGGACTGGCAGAGACAGAGGGTCTCGGAGAGAGGCAACGCTCGTCCCCAAAAGAGAGCAACTCGGGACGACCGTTGCCGATGCCAGAGAGAGGACCCGGCAGAGAGAGGTCTCGTCGGTCGACGCTGCAGAGAGAGGTCTCGCCGTCACCGAAGAAGAGAGAGCCAAGTAAGCTCAGATCTCGGTGTCGTCGCAGGAAGGCAGAGGGCCTAGAGATGACATGTGGACCCGTGAAGCTTCGATGGTGCTATCGGAGCAGAGAGGGGGTTCAGATTCCCACTGACGACGCCAATGCCATCGTTGGTGCTGTTGCTGCAGAGAGGCGAGCCGCAAAGGCTCACCGTTGCAGCGTAGAGGCGAGCCGTTGCAGCAGAGAGGCGAGCCATAGAGGTGTCGTCATTGCCGCAGAGGCATTGCCTTTGCAGCTGAGAGGCGAGCCGTAGAGGCGTCGTCGTTGCCGCAGAGGCATCACCTTTGCAGCAGAGAGGCGAGCCGTAGAGGTGTTGCCGTTGCCGCAGAGGCATCGCCGTTGCAACAGAGAGGCAAGCCGTAGAGGCGTCTCCGTTACCGCAGAGAGGAGAACCGTAGAGGCTTGCCGTTGCCGGAGAGGAGAGAGCCGCAAAGGCTCACCGTCGACGCCGTTGTCGGAGCTACTGGGCGACACTGTTCTGGTGAGAAGAAATAGAGAGTCTCTCGGGACTGAGAGACCTCCAACATCATTCAAAGTGACACAGCGGAAGCAGAGGAGGAGCTCGGGCTCGACGCTGTTACCATCGCGGGAGCTCAGAATTCCGATGCCGTTGCTGGAAAACTGAGAGACAGTGGGACTCTCGGTGTTGTCGTGGCAGGTAGAGAGGCGCCGCTCCAGATGCTGCTGTGAGATACAGTAGAGGCGCCGTTCTAGACGCTGTTGTGAGATACAGCAGAGGCGTCATTCCAGACACTGCTGTGAGATACAGCAGAGGCGCCGTGAGCATTGCCGTGCGACGCCTTTGCCGTCGCTGGAAGAGAGGGTCTCTGCAGACAGACGAAGCAGGAGTTGCGGTCTCTGTAGGAAGACGAGTCTGGAGCTTCGGTCTTGGCAGGAAGACGAAGCAGTGAGCTTCGGTCTTGCCAAGAAGACAAAGCAGTGAGCTTTGGTCTCACTGGGACTCGCTGGTGCCGAAAGAGAGGATATGCTCAGATCAGGGTAGAGACGTGGATGCTCGCCGTTGCTAGGGGTTTGGAGTCGTAGACTCGCCATTGAGGCTGGAGTCGTAGACTCACCAGTTGCTGTTGAGGTTGGAGTCGTAGACTCGCCGTTGCCCGAGGCTGGAGTCGTGGACTTGCCGGTGTTAAAGGGCAGATTCCAGTGGGATTCATTGCAGCTGGGAGTCCTTCCAGTGGCTGCAGGCAGATGCAGCTGGGAGGCCTTCCAGTTGCTGTAGGCAGAGGCAGAGGCAGAGGCAAAGGCAACAATGGCTAGAAGCAGAGACTGCTGCAGTGAGGCTTTCCAGGTGTTACTAGTAGAGGCAGCAGGGAGTCGTCGCAGCTGAGAGACAGTGGGACGATGCTGCTACTGTAACAGAGAAACCTCCTTATTGTATTGTAATCCTCAAACTGATTTGAAATGAAATCTTCTACAACTCCTGTGGATTCGGGTCAACCTGACTCGGGCCACTTATTTAATGCCTCTGTATATGTGCCCAAGGTTTATACATATTTCGACGAGACTTGATAATTTTTTTCTCTGAATGGATTATTATTTTTGAAGAATTAACAAATTATTCCTTGGTTAGCATATTATTTGGTACAAATTTGTGCATTAGATTATTTCATGGGTCATTTTACAAGGATTATTTTGGTTCGTCATAAGTGGGCCCAAACCCATTTCAGCTACTGCTATTGTGTCTCTTTTGATGAGACATTATTATTGAAGAAGAGGTAGCCTCATACCATTATTTATTTTTCCCGTAAAAAATATCAAAATTATTTGTGGTTGGGAGTCCATGACGAAGGAACTTCATCCCCGTCAAAAATATTAAAATTATTTGTGGTTGGAAGTCCATGACGGAGAAACTTCATCCCCGTAAAAAATATCAAAATTATTTGTGGTTGGGAGTTCATGATGGAGGAAATTCATCCCCGTCAAAAATATCAAAATTAGTTATGGTTGAGAGTCCATGACGGAGGAACTTCATCCCCGTAAAAAATATCAAAAATATTTGTGGTTGGAAGTCCATGACGGAGGAACTTCATCCCCGTCAAAAATATAAAAAATATTTGTGGTTGGAAGTCCATGACGGATGAACTTATTATTATATTTATGTTACTTCCCCTCTTTAATATCATATATTACTCTACCACTTGAGAGTCATTGTCCTGTGGAGGGACACAGTGGTGGAGGTGGACACTTTAGAGAAATGCCGATCCGATAGATACACTACCTACAGAAGACAGAGTGTGCCCTACATCCAGCATGAGTTAAGATTGGAGTATAGAGCAATGTCTTAGCAGCTAGGAGTGATTTACCCTCACTGATATTATGCCAGTATGGCCTCATGAACGAGAGCACCATCGATAGGGGGAGTGTTAGAAGATGAAGGCATATTGGAATATGTGTCATTTTATACAAAAAATATTTTATGCATCATTTGTAGCAAGCTGGGAGTTCATGTTGTTCTCTCACCCCCAAGTTGTGGGGGAGTGTTGGAAGATAGGGCCTAAGCCCACACGACCAAGGAAGGCCCACATATCCAAGTGTATTAGAAGATGGGCCCAAGCCCATAAGATCAAGGAAGACCCATGCAACCAAGAGATATAGAAGACAGGCTCAAGGCACACAGATCAAGGAGAAGGCCCATAGGCCCACATACAAGATGGTAGAATAGTAAATAAAGAGTCATCTTATAAAGATGGGATTGATGTAATTAAGTTAAAGTTCCAAGAGTTAAAACCTGTTGATTTTCAGGACTTCATGGATTTAGCTCATGGAGAAAAAGGGAGGTAAACCCATTGGGAGAAAATAGGAGGAAGAAGGGTTATGGAATTGATTTCCTTACCCTCCCCCTGAAGCTCTATTTATAGATTTATGAAACTACTATATTACAATAATACCCCTAAACTTAGGGTTTAGGTTTTAACCCTGGAACTTTAGTTTAATTACATCAATGCCATCTCTATGAGATGACCCTTTATTTACCATCTTGCCATCTTGTATGTGGGCCTATGGGCCTTCTCCTTGATATGTAGGCCTTGCGCTCATCTTCTATATCTCTTGGTTACATGGGTCTTCCTTGGTCTTATGGGCTTGGGCCCTGTCTTCCAACACTCCCCATCAAGCTGGAAGTGAGAGAACAACATGAACTCCTAGCTTGCTGCAAATGATGTATAAAATATTTTTTTGTATAATATGGCTTCATCTTCCAACACTCCCCCTCACGCCGGTGCTCTCGTTCATGAGGCCCAACCGGTATAATATCAGTGAGAGTAAATCACTCCTAATCGCTCAAACATTGCTCTCAAGTGTCCACCTCCACCACCGCGTCCCTCCACAGAACAATAACTCTCAAGTGGTAGAGTAATATAATATATTAATGGGGGGAAGTAATATAAATATAACAATAAGTTCCTCCATCATGGACTTCCAACCACAAAAATGTGATATTTTTTATGGGGATGTTCCTCCATCATGGACTTCCAACCACAAAATTTTTGATATTTTTGACGAGGATGAAGTTCCTCTGTTATGGACTCCCAACCACAAAAAATAGATATTTTCTACGGGGATGGAGTTCCTTCGTCATGGACTTCCAACCATAAAAATTTTGATATTTTTGACTGGGATGAAATTCCTTTGTCATGGACTACCAACCAAAAAAAGAAAATTTGATATTTTTTACAGTGTTGACAATAAATATTGGTATGAGGCTAACTCTTATTTAATAATAATGTCTAATCGAAAGAGACACAATATCAACAGCTTAAATGGACTTGGCATGGGCGCACTTAACACTACCCAAAATAATCCTTGTAAAATAACTCATGAAATAGTCCAATGCACATATGTAGACCAAATAATATGCTGACCTAGAAATAATTTGTCAACGCATACCGAGGCAAAAAATGAGTGGCCCGAGTCAGATTGATGCAGACCGTGTTGGTCCGAGTTGACTGGGGCAAGTCTGAGTCCGGGTCTCGTCAAGCGCTGAACCTGGCTTTAATACGTTTCCTAAGTTAGGAAACATTTGATTTTTAAACAGTAACTTCGTTTCTTCCTCCCCACTCCTGGTGAAAAACCAGAGGAAAGTTTCCAACCCGATGATAAATCCAGACATCTGAAAAGAGAAACTTTTCGCCCGATGGTAACTCCCGTCATCTGAAAGTTTCCGAGATGTCATCTTCCCGGAACGGCAACCGTATCATCTTGAATAAGGCAACAGTGCTTCTTCCCAGCGAGAAGAGGCGGAAAACCAGTGATGCAGCCGAGAAAGTTTCAGCTTCCAGCCAGAGAAGAAAGATACGGTTCTTGATAAACCAAGAGTGCGTCTTCGGACGACATCTTTCCATAAAGCAAGCTTCTGAAATGGAAGGAGTAGCAACGGATATCTCGGCAGAAACATTCCAGAAACGGCAACTCATTGCTGGCGTTCGGAAGTCGTGAAGTTGCTACGCCTGCACTTTGAGCGGGTCCTCGAGAACTTGCCGCGCATCGATTGCATCGTCTCCAATGGCTTCCTCGGTTGGACGCTAGAGTAGGGAGGAAGACGAAGTTACTGTTTAAAAATCAAAACATTTCCTTAGGAAACGTATTAAAGCCAGGTTTAGCGCCTGCCGAGATCCGGACTCGACTAGCCCGAGTCAACTCGGACCAGCGAGCCAGTGAACCAGCAACCTGATGGTACAACTCCTGCTCTAGCTAGACCAAGTCAACTCGGACCAACTCGTTTCCGACTATGGTTTTTCAGGTTTCATTCTCTTCCGTTTAGGATTATATTTTTTTTCTCTTTTATTTGTTAGTCTCGTGCACTAATTTTTTGCTTTCATCTTTTTTATTAAATCATCATCCACCATGCCTATATGCTCTCTCTGCACACTTTGCAGTCGATCGGAGGATAGAGTTTCCTCCTAGCTACTACACCCAGTAAGGCCTCTCAAGGGGTTCAACAGCGATAGGAACCTACACCACGATTTGGGGTGAAACTCCTTGTTCCAGCAATCAACGTATTCTCGCTCCAACTCGTAGAAGCTATTGGCGAATATTCCCAGCTCTGGGACATCGACATCACGTGCTGCATGATGAAGTCATGCATGGGGCCCGATGGCTTTGGGTCATTGAAAGGTGGGAGAAAGTCGGCTTTGGTGAACTGCATCCTAGGGAAGCTGGAGACGAAGAAAGGTTGGTCGTCCGAAGAAATATTTTTATTAGGGCGGTCCCTGCTTACGAGAGCGGTAACTGTTGGAATTGGTTGCCTGTCTTTAATATTTACGTTGCACCTTCTCTAAAAGGTCGATGTTTTAGACAAACTGGTTCTAATATGGTATCAGAGCAGGCCGGTCGTTTATTCAAATCCCACTGCCCCCAGTATCTGTGTTGACGAATTTAGTCCCCTGGTTTGTAGGGGTTACCCTGTGTTGTGGGTGTCGCACGTGCGGGGGAGTGTTGGAATTGGCTACATATCTTTAATATTCACGTTGCGCCTTCTCTAAAAGGTCGCACATCAACACGGGGCAACCCCCAAGCTGGAGACGAAGAAAGGTTGGTCATCTGAAGAAATGTTTTTATTAGGGCAGTCCCTGCTTACGAGAGCGGTAACTGTTGGAATTGGCTGTCTGTCTTTAATATTCACGTTGCACCTTCTCTAAAAGGTCGATCTTTTAGAACAGCTGGTTCTAATATGGTATCAGAGCAGGTCGGTCGTGTGTTCGAATCCCGTTGCCCTCAATATCTGTGCTGACGAATTTGGTCCCCCGATTTATGGGGGTCTCCCCGTGTTGTGGGTCCCTAGTTTGTGGGGGTTGCCCCGTGTTGTGGGTCCCTCGGTTTTTGGGGGTTGCCCTGTGTTGTGGTGTCGTACGTGTGGGAGAGTGTTGGAATTGGCTGCCTGTCTTTAATATTCATGTTGGTCATATTTTGATTACTTGATTGGAGAACTATTTTACTTGATTTGTCTACTATGGTTGAAGATAATATGAGTCACAAGAGTGACATACCCAGAATTACCACTGTACCCTTACGAGGGGTATCAAATTTTATGAACTGGTCCACATCGGTTCAATAGTTTCTTATAACAAAGGACCTAGTTGGTCTATACCAAATGGTTAAAGGAGGATACATTGGTTATTAGTTGGCTTATCAATAGTATGGAAGAACATGTCTCTAATAATGCAATTCATTTAGAGACGGCTAAAAAAATTTGGGAGACATGTGCCAAGTTGTATTCAAGATCCGACAACTTACAAAAACTATATGATATTTTACACGGATGCTTACCACCAAACAAGGAGACAACATACATGAATATTTGGTCCAATTTTGAGGCTTTCTTCAAGAATGGAAACTTTCCTAGCCAACTTCTACAGATATCTCTGTCCAAGATGATACGAACCACGCCAACCTGTGACGAAACCCGATACAAATCTGGTAATCATCCCCAAGACCTTTCAAGTTTGGATGGAAACCGCGACCCGTTGCTTAGCAAAGCAAGAACCTTGGTATGATAAATACGCCACAAACGGGGATGGAAATCCGTTTGATAAGTCGATATTGAACACCACAAGGAAAACCTTGATAAGTTCGAAAAAAGTGAATAACTCACACAATATCAATAATGATCAAAGGTTCTTTAACTCCATGTACAAGTCCTTTATTTATAATGGAGGACGTGGTAGAATCTAGATAGAATAAACCCTTTTCCTAATTACATTTAATTAAAGAAAACTACTTACAGTAACTTGATGTAAATAGAATCCTAATATAATGCAAACGAGATCTTCCAAGATATGTTGCCAACTCGTGGATATCCTTGTTGATCCCACAAGATCTTCTAAGATAAGTTGCCAACTCGTGGATATCCTTGTGGATTCCACAAGATCTTCTAACCACGTGCCTTTTAGGATAGATTGCCAACTCGTGGCTATCCTTATGGGTCCCACGAAATCTCATGGTGGATCCCACCAACTTGTGCCACCATGGTCGGTCCCACATTGTAGTAGAGTAACTCTTGCCCACATCCTCATGGTGGGTCCCACAATATAACAGAGTAAAACCAACCTATGTTGGTGGGTCCCACAATATAACAACGTAAAACCAACCTTTGTTAGCATCATTCCGCTCCTCTTGAGAAGGATTTGTCCTCAAATCCTCACCAGGGTCGACCTTACTCAATTGTTGCAACCTCACTTCATCTTCGTATACTTGTTTTAGTGTCATCAGAACTAGAGTGATTGTCCGCTGATTGTGCACGAATGAGTACATGTTGGTGAAGCTGTCATGCTGCACACATTTGTCAAATTGTCACGGTCTCCCTAAGAGGAGATGGCCAACTTGCATGGGTACCACATCACACAATACCTCATCCTCATATTTACCAATTCGACATGGTACCACAACCTGCTTCATAACCCTTTACCGCTATCATTCAACCATTGCAACTTGTATGGACGAGGGTGCTTAAGAGTTGTGAACCCTATATTTTCAATCATAGAAGTACTAGCTACACTAGAAAAACTACCATCATCGATAATAACACTACATACCTCTTCTTTCTCGTGGCAGTGAGTGTGACAAATATTCTCCCGATGTACTTCTGCTTCCTCTTCTTTAGCTGGCAAGTTTAAGGAACCGCACGTGACTAGTCCAACCATCTCACAATTATCTGTCCCAAACTTCTCATCTCCGATGGGAACGTCCTCCACTGGTGGCAGGTTATCATCTTCGTCTTCGAAACCAATTTCACCATTTTCCCGGATAACTATAACTCGCTTGTTTGGACATTGGCTAGCTATGTGTCCTCTCCCCTGACGTTTGAAACATTTATTCTCACTAGAATGAGTCGCAATAGGGGCTGATTTACCTTGAGATTCCATAGAAGTGGTGAATATTTCGGGCTCGTGTTTGACCTTGAAGGTGGACAGATTTTCTTCTATCGTTGAGTAGTTTAACCTCCAAAGTGCTGTAATTGAATTCTCTGGTCTTGGCCGTGTACCACCCCTCTTGAGTTGCCTCTCAACTTTGATTGCCATATGCACTAAATCCTCAAATTCCACATAGTGGTGTATATTGATTGTTTTAGCAATCTCTCAATTTAAACCTTTCGAAAAACTGGCCATTGTCACCTCTCGATCTTCCTTCACATTGGCTCTAATCATAGCCATCTCCATCTCTTTATAATAATCATAAACGTTTCAGTTACATTGATAGAGACCTTGCAGCTTGAGGTATATATCCTGGTAGTAATGACTTGGCACATATCGACGTCTCATCACTTTCTTCATCTAATCCTAATTCTCAATAGGACGTTCTCCATTCTGCCTCCTGTTGATGCACAACTGGTCCAACCACAGAATAGCATAATCATTAAATTCAATTGTAGTGAGTTTTACCTTCTTGAATTTGGAGTAGTCGTGACAATCAAAAACCAACACCATCTTCTTTTCCCACTTGAGGTATGCTTCAGGATCACTTCTTCCTTGAAACGCAAAAATTTTCATCTTGACACTTCCCAAGTTGTTATCTACCTGGTTCTTAGCTTCTCGATTCCGGTCATATCTCCTATGGCTGGCCATTGACTTCCTATCATACCCCTCGAAATTGTCAAATTCGCCCATATCTTCAACTTCCCTTAGGTACAACTTGTTCCTCCTTGGAATATTCGAAATAAGTGATTGTTGCACCCGTTGTGCTCCCTTTTCTACCCTATCCAACCTTCCATGTATATCTTATAACTCCTCCCTCATCATCCATGTCATCTCCCCCACTAATGCTTGCATTTGCAGATTCGGAACACTGGATTATGAAATCTCTTGATCATACGGCATGATTGAAAATTTGCAAACAAGGTTAGAATAACATGCAAAAGAGAATGGGTCCAGTACACACTTTTTTTTTTTGCTTTGACCCGACTTGACTCACTGAGTTGACCCGGTCCGAGGTGGCTAGGGAATACTCTTTTTTTTTAACCCGAGTTGACTTAGTCCGAGTTGGCCTGGGTTGACTCGATTCAGTCGGCCCGGTCCAGTGCGAGACTCAGCTCACTGAGTTGAAGAGGCGCGATCTGGAGCTGATAAAATTTTTCTTTAGGAAAAATTTTAATCGGGCAACAACATCATCTTCAACCTCTTTCTTCTGCCGATCCCGAACAGTCCGATGTCGGAAAATTCAAAAAATATGTTGACAGCTAAATCCTTGCCTCACGGCAACGAAAATGGTGGTCGATGGTCATCTTTTTTTATCACTGCACCGAACAGAGGTATTCTCCCTCACGACACCGAACAGAGCGGAAGACGGTCTTCGTCTTCCTCACGGCAAAATTTAGTGGTTCTCCGAGGATAAAGGAATGTCAGATTTGCTTCACGAAAGCTCAGTGATAATCCGACGGGGTCAGAGACCGTCATCTTCATCGGTGTAATAATTTTTTTTTCTTCGACTTCTTCGGTAATGACGCTGAACAAAGCTTCTTCTTCTTCTCTGGCGAAGACTTTGAGAAGACCTCTCTGGCTACGACGTCGAGAAGACTTTTCCTTCTTCGGAAAAGCACGAATAGAGAGTAGCTAAACTCCACTCCTTCTCTTTCGCGAGCCTCAACACCAGTGTCGTCTTTTTTTTTTTTTTTCTATTCGGAAATGGCACAGAAGAAACTCTTCTTCGGCAATGGCACAAACAGAGAAACAGTCGTTTGTTTTTTTTTTTCTCTTTTTTTTCTCCTCTTCCTTCTCTGCTAAATCAATCGTTCTCATCTACTTGTTGTTTCCTCCTCTACAATGACAAGCTTCAGACGTTCATTTTTTATTTTTTTTCTCTTCCTTCTCGGCAACAGCTAAAACAGTAGTTCTTTTTGTTTTTTGGATTTTTTTTTGACAAAGAATAAAAATAAACAATAGAAGATAGTCAAACCTGATTAACCAAAACTCTGATACCAACTGATACGAACCACGTCAACTGTGACGAAACCCGATACCAAATCTGGTAATAGTCCTCTAGGCCTTTCAAGTTTGGATGGAAACCGTGACCCGTTGCTTAGCAAAGCAAGAACCTTGGTATGGTGAAGACGCCACAAACGGGGATGGAAATCCGTTTGATAAGTCGATATTGAATGCCACAAGGAAAACCTTGATAAGTTCGAAAAAAGTGAATAACTCACACAATATCAATAATGATCACAGGTTCTTTAGCTCCATGTACAAGTCCTCTATTTATAATGGAAGACGTGGAAGAATCTAGATAGAATAAACCTTTTCCCTAATTACATTCAATTGAAGAAAACTACTTACGGTAACTTGATGTAAATAGAATCCTAATATAATAAAAACGAGATCTTCCAAGATATGTTGCCAACTCGTGGATATCCTTGTTGATCCCACAAGATCTTCTAAGATAAGTTGCCAACTCGTGGATATCCTTGTGGATTCCACGAGATCTTCTAACCATGTGCCCTTCTAGGATAGATTGCCAACTTGTGGCTATCCTTGTGGGTCCCACGAAATCTCATGGTGGGTCCCACCAACTTGTGCCACCATGGTCGGTCCCACATTGTAGTAGAGTAACTCTTGCCCACATCCTTATGGTGGGTCCCACTCGCTTGTGCCTCCATGGTGGGTCCCACAATATAATAGAGTAAAATCAACATATGTTGGTGGGTCCCACTAGCTTGTGACTCCATGGTGGGTCCCATAATATAACAACGTAAAACCAACCTTTGTTCACATCACAAGATAAACAGAAAGAGGCCTTGATAACTGCCATATACCTTGCTAATATTAAAATGCATCTTGAAATTGCTAAGACTCGCTTTCTTAGCTCTTCCACGGTACCCACTTTAGATGATGTATGTGCTACACTTCTTCGTATTCCAGACGCTTCTCCCTCTACTACTGAAATGCCATCCGCTATGTACTCTGGACATAGGGGAACACCATCTGACCAAGGTCGAGGCCAAGGCAGATTTTATAGAGGAGGAAGAGGAAGAGGTGGAAGGATTGGTTTTGACCGAACAGATGGGAAAGAAGGCACCCATTGTAAGGGATATGGCTACACTAGAGACACATGCTTTCACCTGAAAGAATGCTCTATATATGGTAGATTGGACAACTCTCACGAAAGATGTTATAAAGCTAATGAGAGTAAGGCCTACCAAGCCTTAGTGAGCGATACAAAGGTAGAGCAGTCTACCACAACAACTCCAAAGCATACTTTTACTAATAAATACTATGAACTATTCCAAAAAATGAAGACCATGATGGGATCCTCCCTAAGTACTTCTTCACCAATCGCTGCCACCACTGCTTCAGGTATATTTTCTGCCTCATCTTCATCCTGGATAATTGACTCAGGAGCCTCCGAGCATCTTACAAGTAACAAACATCTTCTATACTCAACTTCTCCATGTCTTTCACATAAATTTGTTACCATTGCTGATGATTCACAAATTAAAGTTCAAGGGAAATGATCCACTTCAATTACACCATCACTTCCGCTCACTAATATCCTTTTCGTTCGTTCTTTCCCTTTGAATCTTTTCTAGGTTATTCAGCTCACCAAACATTTTAATTTCTCTATCACTTTCTCACCCAAATCATGTGTGTTTCAGCATCTTACAACGAAGCGGGTAATTGGTGGAGGCTATGAACAAGGGGGGCTCTACTACCTGGATGTGCCACAAATAAATACTGCATCCACCTATGACACTGAAACCAGGTTATGGCACAACCGGTTGGGACATCCGTCCACTCAATCTCTTCATCATTTTTTCCATAAAGTGCGATCGGACCTTCATTGTGAAGCATGTCAAATGAGTAAACATCAGAGGTCTACATACTCACCTCGTCTTGAAATTAAAAGTGTCTCTCCTTTTTCATTAATTCATATTGATGTATGGGGACCCTTGAGTGTCTCCAACATTTCTCACATGAAATATTTTATTACATTCATGGATGACTTCACTCGTACCACTTTGTTATTTTTTTTTTAAAGAGCATTCTGAAATACCATTGATATTTAAATCTTTTCATGCAATGGTACTCACTCATTTTGGACATAAAATTAAAGTCCTTTGGTCAGATAATGCCAAAGAATACACATCCAAAGATCTTGACTTGTTTTGTCAAGATAATGACATTATTCATCAGACATCATGCGCCTACACCGTTCAACAAAATGGTGTAGCCGAACGAAAGAACTATTATATTCTTGAGGTAGCTTGCGGTTTACTATATGCCATGAAAGTTCCATATTTGTATTGACCGCATGTAGTTCTTACCGCATGTTTTCTTATAAACCGGTTACCCTCTTCCGTTCTTGGTAAAAAATCTCCATACTCTCTATTATTACCTGATGATGATCCTTTTTCACTGCCTTTGAGAGTCTTCAGCTGTCAATGTTTTATCCATATTTCCTCCCCAAAACATAGTAAACTTGATCCCAACTCTATGAAGTGTATCTTCTAAGGATATTCTCGCATACAAAAGGGTTATGTTTCCTATAATCCCTCTCTTCAGCATTTACTTGTGTCTGAGGGTGTCACATATTTTGAAGACTCTCCATATTATTCTGATAATGATCCTCCAGGTTTATCTTCCGTACCAGGTTCTCCTTGACCAGTTGTGCCCTGTGCTGTTGAAACTACTCAACCTCAGAAACACTGACTGACACCACACCTACTGAGTTGTCGGATCCTATAGAGGTAAGTCCATCTTCTCTGATTATTTTTGGCCCAGAATATGATACTCATCCTATTGATGTTAGGAAAGAGCCCAAATCATGCATCGCACCTTCAACTTCTCATCCCATAACAAACTTTGTGTCTCATCATTATCTATCCCATGTATGTTGTCAATTTCTATCGACTATTTCCTCCATACATGTACCACAATCCTAACAGGAGGCTCTCAAACATCCAGGGTGGGAAGCAATTATGGATGCAGAAATGCATGCTCTTTATGAAAATTAGACATGAGCTCTAGTCCCCCTTCCTTCAGATAAGAAACTTGTCGGTTGCAAATGGGTATTTATGGTAAACACAATCCGGATGGGTCCGTGGCTCGATTGATAGATCACCTTGTTGCTAAAGGCTATACACAATGTTATGACATTGATTATGAAGAAACCTTCTCTCTAGTGGCTAAATTAAACTCGGTACGTTTGTTATTATCTCTAGCAGCTAACTCTTCCTGGAAGGTCTATCAACTTGATGTAAAAAATGTTTTTCTGAATGGGGATATAAAAGAGGACATTTATATGCAGCGACTACCTGGGTAAGTGGTTGAGGGGGAGTCTGTATGTCAACTACAAAAATCTATTTATGGTCTCAAACAGTCACCTCGTGCATGGTTTAAAAATTTTAGCCAAGCACTCATACAGGTTGGATTTCATAGACGCTCTGGATATCACTGTGTCTATATTAAAGACACATCGAAGGGCACATCGAAGGGCATGGTAATTCTAGCCGTATATGTTGATGACATTATTATAACTGGCAGTGATCCCGAGGGCATCCAAAAGACTAAAGAAAGGATATGTACTGAGTTCAAGACAAAGGATCTCAGACACCTCAAATATTTTTTGGGTATTGAAGTACTACAATCCAGACATGGAATTATATTATCTCAAAGGAAGTATGTCCTTGACCTACTGGAGGAGACTAGAATGCTGGTATGTAGACCAGCAAAAACTCCTATGGACTCGAATACAAAATTATGAAAAGGTACTGGAGAAGAAGTGGATGTCAAAAAATATCAAAGATTGGTGGGAAGACTTATTTATCTCTACGTAACGAGGTCAGATATTTCATATGCAGTTAGTTTTGTAAGTCAATATATGCACAAACCACAACTCAGTCATTGGCAAGCACTAGAACAGATATTACGATATCTGAAAGGAGCACCAGGAAGAGGGCTACTCTATAAAAATCATGGACACTTCAACATCAAAGGATTCTCAGATGCAAACTGGGCCGGATCCCCGGATGACAAAAAATCTACATCGAGATGTTGTACGATGGTTGGAGACAACTTGGTTACATGGAGGAGCAAGAAACAAAATGTAGTTTCAAGGTCTAGTGCAGAAGTAGAGTACAAAGCCATGGCACACAGTTAGTGAACTCCAATGGATCAGATCACTCCTATCTGAACTGAGTTTTTACAAAGAAGTTCCTATGAATCTATATTGCGATAATCAGGTTGCAATTCACATGACATCAAATCCAGTCTTCCATGAGAGAACAAAGCATATAGAAATAGACTGCCACTTCATACGAGAAAAATTCACTGTCGGCATCTTATCTCTCCAGCATGTATCTTCACAGAACCAGGTTGCAGACATTCTCTCCAAACCAGTCACTCACAAAATTTTGTCCAACACTTGTAGCAAGCTAGGCATCTACTATGTTTTCTCACCCCCAGCTTGAGGGGGAGTGTTACAATGTGGGACCCATCATGGCCCACAAATATACCATGAGCTGGTATATCTATCTACATGAGTTGGAAGATCATGTGGGACCGACAAGATAAGTCCAAGAGCTGTTCTCTAGCTTGATTCACGTCCTTAAAGAAGGTGAGTCAAATTAGCCTCTTAAATAGATAATGTAATCTTATCATGATAGGCTTATCGTAGAGAGTTCTACTTGGAATGTAATTAGGAGTCCGAAAATTACTTGTACATTGACTCTATCACCACCTCAACTATAAATAGAGGTGATTGTAACTTAGAATTCATCAAGCAAGTTTCTTATTTTATTTTCTCTCGTGTGAAGTGTTCTCACTCTACTCTCTTTTATTTTCCTTCTCTTCTCTCTCTACCCGAGAGCTCTTCTCTTTTTCCTTTTTTTCTTTCCCTCTCTCCTTGCTCGAGGTATTATTCATGGGATCCTAAATTTAATAATTCTTACCATTTGAGAGTCTGTCCTGTGGAGGAAAACGTTGATGGAGGAGTTTTATTACACTTGTAAGCAATGCCTATAGATCCACTACCTATAGAAGATAGAAGTGTGCCGAACATCCAAAATGAGTTATTTGACCAGAGTATGGAGCTGTCTTACAACTAGGAGTGATTTTACTCTCACTAATATTATGCCATCTGGGCCTCTTGGAAGAGACCTCTAGTTTGAGAGGGAGTGTTGGAAGATACGGTGGACTGTCAATTTATACGGGAAGATCTTATACAACATTTGCAGCAAGTTGGGTTTTCATGATGTTCTCTCACCCCCAACTTGAGCGAGAGCGGGGTGGGGGGGGGGTGTGGTGGTTTGGAAGATGGGCCCAAGCCCACACGACCAAGGAAGGCGCACACATCTAAGAGATGTGGTAGATAGGTTCAAGGCCATTAAACTAAGGAGAAGGCCCATAAGCCCACATAGTGATGGCAAGATGGTAAATAAAGAGTAATCTCATTGATCGCTGATCAACAAAGCACCAATTTACATCCTCCCACTAGTAGGGGTATAATTGTAATATTTTAGTTTTTTTATCAATCTATAAATTGAGCTTCGAGAGGGGGGGTGTGGTGGTGGTTTGGAAGATGGGCCCAAGCCCACACGACCAAGGAAGGCGCACACATCTAAGAGATGTGGTAGATAGGTTCAAGGCCATTAAACTAAGGAGAAGGCCCATAAGCCCACATAGTGATGGCAAGATGGTAAATAAAGAGTAATCTCATTGATCGCTGATCAACAAAGCACCAATTTACATCCTCCCACTAGTAGGGGTATAATTGTAATATTTTAGTTTTTTTATCAATCTATAAATTGAGCTTCGAGAGGGGGGGGTGGTGGTGGTTTGGAAGATGGGCCCAAGCCCACACGACCAAGGAAGGCGCACACATCTAAGAGATGTGGTAGATAGGTTCAAGGCCATTAAACTAAGGAGAAGGCCCATAAGCCCACATAGTGATGGCAAGATGGTAAATAAAGAGTAATCTCATTGATCGCTGATCAACAAAGCACCAATTTACATCCTCCCACTAGTTCTAGGGGTATAATTATAATATTTTAGTTTTTTTATCAATCTATAAATTGAGCTTCGAGAGGGGGGGGGGGGGAGGGTTTGGACATAAGTCCGTAACCCTTTTCTTCCTCCTGTTTTCTTCCAATTATTTTTCCATGAGCTAAATCCAATGGAGTCCTAAAAATCAACAAGATGAAATACAGAAACAAAGATGAAATATAAAAAGAAAGAAAGATAAAATACAGAAAGAAAGGGAAAATATAAAAAGAAAAGCGAGATAGAAAGAAAGGAGAAATATAAAAAGAAAGACTAAACGTAGGAAGAAAATGCAAAATTAAGAAAGAAAAGGCGAAACATAGAAACAAAAGAAAAATATAGAAAGAAAAAGCGAAATAAAGAAAGAAAAATAAAATATAGAAATAAAGATGACATATAGAAATAATGACGAAATATAAAAAGAAAGATGAAATATAGAAAGAAAGATGAAAAATAGAAAGAAAGACGAAATATATAAAGAAAGTCAAAATAGAGAAAGAAAACAAAATAGAGAAAGAAAGACGAAATATATAAAGAAAGTCAAAATAGAGAAAGAAAAACAAAATAGAGAAAGACGACATATCAAAAGAAAAACGAAATACATAAAGAAAGGTGAAATACAGAAAAAAAGATGAAATACAAAAAGAAAGATGAAATACAATTTAAAATTATGCACTACCTTCAATGCCTTCCTGGCAATACAATCTAACTCAACGCTACATGGGTGATATCCCATACTTTCTCAAGAAGATGATGAACTGAAGAAATGAGGTATAAAAAACAAGTTTGGATAAACACATTGCTAACTATGATATAAAAAGCCTAAAACATTAAATAGTCATATAGAAACATTCTCTATTTAGCACATCATGGATCTGATACCAATCACAAAAAGTGAAGGAAATAGAACTTTAATATTCATCAAACTCAAGAAATTCTTCAACACATGATGGATGAATCCAATATTCAAAAAAAGAAAGATGAACTATAGAAAGAAAGAAGAAATATAGAAACAAAGACAAAATATATAAAGAAAGATGAAATATAGAAAGAAAGGCGAAATATAAATTGAAAGTTAAAATATAGAAAGAAAGACAAAATATAGAAAAAATGTGAAATATAGAAAGAAAGACAAAATACCAAAATAAAGATGAAATAAAGAAAGAAAGGCAAAATACAGAGAGAAAGGTGAAATATGGAAAAAATGTGAAATATAGAAAGAAATGAGAAATATAAAAAGAAAAGGCAAACTATAGAAAGATACACGAAATATAGAAAAAAATATAAAATACAAAAAGAAAGGCGAAATATAGAAAGAAACACGAAATACAGAAAAAAGGACGAAATAGAGAAAGAATAATGAAATATAGAAATAAAGAAGAAATATAGAAAAAAAGTCAAAATATAGAAAGAAAAATGAAATATAGAAAGAAAAGGCGAAAAATAGAATGAAAAGGCGAATTATAGAAAGAAAATGCGTAATAAAGAAAGAAGAGGTGAAAGATAGGAAGAAAATATGAAATAAAAAAAGACAAGGCAAAAAATTGAAAGAAAGGCAAAATATAGAAAGAAATGGTGAAATACAGAAAAATGTGAAATATAGAAAGAATGGGCGAAATATTGAAAGAAAAGGTGAAAGATAGAAATAAAGACGAAATACAAAAAGAAAGATGTTATAGATAAAGAAAGTCGAAATACAAAAAGATAGACAAAATATAGAAAATAAGACGAAATATAGAAAGAAAGACAAAATACAGAAAAATAGAAGATATACAGAAAGAAAGATAAAATATAGAAAGAAAGACAAAATATAGGAAGAATGACGAAATATTAAAAGAAAAATAAATTATAGAAAGAAAGACAATTTATAGATAGAAAGACGAATTATAGAAAGAAAGATGAAATACAGAAAGAAAGACATGACATCGAAAGAAATGTATAAAAATAAAGGAGAATTAAAGAGAGAAAGATGAAATACAAAAAGAAAAACAAAATATGAAATGAAAGACAAAATGCAGAAAGAAAGAAAGACGGAATGCAGAAAGAAAGAAGAAATACAGAAAGAAAGATGTAATTCCAAAAGAAAGAGGAAATGGAAAAAGAAAGGTGAAATATAAAGAGTAAGACAAAATATAGAAAGAAAAACGAAATATAGAAAAAAATGAAATCTAGAAAGAAAGGTGAAATATAGAAAGAGAGGCAAAATATAGAAGAATGGTGAAATATAAATAGAAAGGCAAAATACAAAAAGAAAAAAGGAAATACAAAAAGAAAAAATATAGAAAGAAAGACGAAATCTAAAAAGAAAGATGAAATACATAAAGAAAGACAAAATGCTTAAAGAAAAACGAAATTTAGAAAAAATGTTGAAATACGGAAAGCAAAATAAAATACAGAAAGAAAGGGGGAATATAGAAAAAAAGGTAAAATTTAGAAAGAGAGGCGAAATATAGAAAGAAAATGTGAAATACAGAAAGAAAAATAATATAAGGAAAAATAACAGAAGGCAATAAAAAAAAACTAAAGGGCAGAGAATTACTTCAAATGTATTCACAGTGTTTTAAAAAGTACTTACAATAAACTTCAAACACCTTACGCTTTACAGACGGTAACCTTGAAGACAAATTTCTAACTCCGGGATTCAAGTGATGAAATATGAAATATAGAAAGAAAGACGAAATATAAAAAGAAAGAAGAAATACATGAAGAAGGGTGAAATAGAGAAAAAAAGTGCAATAGAGAAAGAAGGGTGAATTAGAGAAAGGAAGACAAAATATAGAAATAAAGGAGAAATACAGAAAGAAAAACGAAATAGAGAAAAAAAGACGAAATGTAGAAAGAAATATGATATAAAAAAACATAGACGAAATAAAGAAACAAAAACGGAATATAGAGAAAAAGACAAAATATAGAAAGAAAGATGAAATACAGAAAGAAAGACAAAATACAAAAAATGAAATACAGAAAGAAGGACAAAAGATAGATATAACGATAAAATATAGAAAGAGAAACAATATATAGAAAGAAAGACGAAATATATAAAGAAAGAAGAATTGTAAAAATAAAGATGAATTATGGGAAGAAAGACGAAATGCAAAATGAAAAACGAAATATAGAAAGAAAGGAGAAATACATAAACAAAGATGAAAGACAGAAAGAAAGACAAAATATAGGTAGAATGACGAAATACATAAAGAAAGATGATATACATAAAGAAATATGTAATATAAAAAGAAAGTCGAAATAGAGAAGGAAAGATGAACTAGAGAAAGAAAGACGAAATATAGAAAGACAGATGGAGTGTAGATAGTAAAGTGAAATATAGAAAGAAAGGTGTAATATAAAAATAAAGGCTAAATATAGAAAGAAAGATGAAATAAAGAAAGAAAGACGAAATATAGAAAGAAAGACAAAGTAGAGAAGAAAGACGAAATACTAAATATTGAAAGAAAGGTAAAATACAGTATTAAAGGTGAAATGCAGAAAGAAAAATAAAATATGGAAAGAAAGAGGAATTACAGAAAAAAAGATGAAATAAGATTTAAGAGTATGCACAGTCTTCAACACTTGCTTGGCAATACGGCCTAACACAACGCGACTTGGGTGGTGTCCCATACTTTCTCAGGAAGATGATGAACTGAAGAAACGAGGTTTAAAAAACAAGGTTAGATAAACACATTCCTAATTATGATATAAAAAGCCTAAAACATTATAGAGTCATTTTGAAACATTTTCTATTAAACCAATCATGGCTCTGATACCAATCATGGAAAGCAGAGGAAATATAACTTTAATACAAACAAGAAAAAACTTAAATTATTCTAGGATTAACCAATATTCATCAAACAGAAGACTTTCTTCAACACATGATGGATGAACCCAATGTTCAAAAAAAGAATGTTAAAATATAGAAAGAAAGAAAAAATATAGAAAGAAAGACAAAATATAGATAAAAATAAGAAATATAGATTGAAAGACGGAATATAGAAAAAAAGACAAAAAAAAATGAAGAATAAATATAGAAAGAAAGTCAAAATTTAGAAAGAAAGATGAAATACATAAAGAAAGATAAAATACTTAAAGAAAAATGAAATAAAGAAAAAAAAGTTGAAATACAGAAAGCAAAATAAAATACAGAAAGAAAGGTGAAATACAGAAAGAAAGGGGGAATATATAAAGAAAGGTGAAATATAGAAAGAGATGCAAAATATAGAGAGCAAATGTGAAGTACAGAAAGAAAACCGAAATACATAAAAAAAGACAAAATATAGAAAGAAAGGCGAAATATAGAAAAAAGATGAAATCTAACAAGAAAGGAGAAAAATAGAAAGAAAAGACAAAATACAAAAAAAAGTGAAATTTAGAGAAAAATGTGAAATATAGAAAGAAAAGAGGAAATATAGAAAGAAAAGGCGAAATATAGAAAGAAAGACGAAATATAGAAAGAAAGAGGAAATTCGAAAGAAATACGAATTCTAAAAAGAAACACGAATTATAGAAAGAATGTCGAAATATAGAAAGAAAGATGAGTTACTGAAAGAAAGATGAAATATTGAAAGAATGATAAAATACAAAAAGAAACATGAAATATAGAAAGAAAGACGATATATACAAAAAGAAAGAAAAAATACAAGAAGAAAGGCAAAATGGAGAAAAAAAAGCAAAATAAAGTAAGAACAGAAAAATAGAGAAAGAAAGATGAAATACAGTAGGAAAGACGAAATATAGAAAAAAAGAAAAATATAGAAAGAAAGATGAAAAACATAAAGAAAGAGGAAATAAAGAAAGAGGAAATAAAGAAAGAAAGACGAAATGTAGAAAGAAAGACGAAAACAAAAGAAAAAGAACATACAGAAAAAAAGTTGAAATATAGAGAGAAAGATAAAATATAGAATGAAATAAAGACGAAATATTGAAAGAAAGACGAAACATAGAAAGAAAGATGAAATACAAAAAGCAAAACGAAATACAGAAAGAAAGGAAAAATAAAAAGAAAAGGTGAAATACAAAAAGAAAACCGAAATATAGAAACAAGGCGAAATACAAAAAGAAAACCGAAATATAGAAAAAAGGCGAAATATAGAAATAAAAGCAAAAAAATAAAGAAACGTAAAATATAAAAAGAAAGACAAAATGTAGAAAGAAAAGCGAAATCTAGAAAGAAAAGATAAAAAATATAAAAAAAGGCTAAAAATAGAAAGAAGAGGCGAAATGTAGAAAGAAAAGGTGAAATATAGAAAGAAAAGTTGAAATATAGAAAGAAAGAGGAAATATAGAAAGAAAGACGAAACTAGAAAGAAAGCCAAAATATAGAAAGAAAGATGAATTATAGAAAGAATGGTGAAACATAGAAAGAAAGGTGAAATAATGAAAGAAAGACGAAATACAAAAGAAACACGAAATATAGAAAGAAAGACAAAATATAGAAAGAAAGCCAAAATATAGAAAGAAAGACGAAATCTAGAAAGAAAAACGAAATCTAGAAAGAAAGAAGAAATATGAAAAGAAAGCTGATAAACTAAAAGAAAGACGTAATAAAGATAGAAAGGTGAAATATAGAATGACAAAAAATATAAAAAGAAAAATTAAATATAGAAAGAAAGACAAAATACAGAAAGAAAGATGAAATACTGGAAGAAAGACGAAATAGAGAAAGAAAGATGAAATAATGAAGAAAGACAAAATGTAGAAAGAAAGACAAAATATGGAAAGAAAGACAAAATAGAGAAAGAAATATGAAATACAGAAAGAAAAAAGAACTATTGAAAGAAATATGAAATACAAAAAGAAAGAAGAAAGAAAGATGAAATATAGACAGAAAGGTGAAATACAGAAAGAAGGACGAAATACATAAGGAAAGGTAAAATACAGAAATAACTAGGTAATACAAAAAAGAAATGCGAAATATAGAAAGAAAAACGAAATACAAAAAAAGATGAAATAAAGAAAGAAAGACGAAACATAGATAGAAAGATGAAATAGGGAAAGAAAGACAAAATATAGAATAAAATAAGAATTATGGAAAGAAAGACGAAATATAGAAAAAAAATATGAAATATAAAAAGAAAGATGAAATATAGAAAGAAAGACAAAATACAAGAAGAAAGATTAAATATAGAAAGAGAGATGAAATTGAGAAAGAAAAAAGAAATAGAGAAAGAAAGATGAAATAGAGAAGGAAAGACGGAATAGAGAAAAAAAGATGAAATAGAGAAAGAAAGATGAAATATAGAAAGAAAGTCGAAATATAGAAAGAAATACGAAATAAAGAAAGAAATATGAAATATAGAAAGTGTTGAATTTAGGATCCCATGAATAATACCTCGAGCAAGGGGAGAGAGAAAGAAAAAACGGAAAAAGAGAAGAGCTCTCGGGTAGAGAGAGAAGAGAAGGAAAATAAAAGAGAGTAGAGAGAGAACACTTCACACGAGAGAGAAGAAAAAAAATAAGAAACTTGCTTGATGAATTCAGAGATACAATCACCTCTATTTATAGTTGAGGAGGTGATAGAGTCCATGTATAAGTAATTTTAGGACTCCTAATTACATTCCAACTAGAACTCTCTAATATAAGCCTCACATGATAATATTACATTATCTATTTAAGAGACTAATTTAACTCAACTACAAACACCTTCTTTAAGGACGTGAATCAAACTAGAGAGCCAGCTCTTGGTCTTATCTTGTGGGTCCCACATAATCTTCCAGCTCATGTAGATAGAGATACCAGCTCATGGTATCTTTGTGGGTCTCACTTGATCTTCAAATCTTCTATTTAATTCCAACACATGTTCCTTATCTCTTAGCTAGAGCCACTTTGTATGAGGACTCTTGTTGACACCTCTCGAGCTCATGGTGGGTCCCACCAGCTTGTGGGGCCACGGTGGGTCCTACATTGTAACACTCCCCCTCAAGCTGGGGGAGAGAAAACATTGTAGATTTCCAGCTTGCTGCAAATATTGGACAAAATTTTGTGAGTGATTGGTTTGGTGAGAATGTCTACAACCTGATTATGTGAAGATACATGTTGGAGAGATAAGATGTCGGTAGTGAATTTTTCTCTTATGAAGTGGCAGTCTATTTCTATATGCTTTGTTCTCTCATGAAAGACTGGATTTGATGTGAAGTGAATTCCAGCCTGATTATCACAATATAGATTCATAGGATCTTCTTTGTAAAAACCCAGTTCAGTTAGGAGAGATCTGATCCATAGGAGTCCGTTGACTGTGTGTGCCATGGCTCTGTACTCTGCTTCTGCACTAGACCTTGCAACTACATTCTATTTCTGGCTCCTCCATGTAACCAAGTTTCCTCCAACCATTGTACAATATCCCGAAGTAGATTTTCTTTCATCCAGGGATCCGGTCCAGTCTGCATCTGAGAATCCTTGGATGTTGAAGTGTCCATGATTTTTATAGAAGAGCCCTCTTTTTGGTGCTCCTTTCAGACATCGTAATATCCGTTCTAGTGCTTGCCAATGACTGAGTTGTGGTTTGGGCATATATTGACTTACCACACTGACTATATATGAAATATTTGGCTTCATTACGCAAAGATAAATAAGTCTTCCCACCAGTCTTTGATATTTTCTGACAACAACTTCTTCTAATTTTGTATTCGAGTCCATAGGAGTTTCTGCTGGTCTACATCCCTGCATTCCGGTCTCCTCCAGTAGGTCAAGGACATACTTCCTTTGAGATAATATAATTCCGTGTCTGAATTGTAGTACTTCAATACCCAAAAATATTTGAGCAGTCCGAAATCCTATCTTGAATTTAGTACATATCCTTTCTTTTGTCTTTTGGATACCCTCTGGATCACTACCGGTTATAATAATGTCATCAACATATACGACTAGAAATACTTTGCCCTTTAGTGTGTCTTTAATAAAAACAGAGTGATCTCCAGAGCATCTGTGAAATCCGGCCCGTATGAGTGCTTGGCTAAAATTTTCTAACCATGCATGAGGCGACTGTTTGAGACCATAAATAGATTTTTGTAGTCGACATACGGACTCCCCCTCGACATACAGACCATAAATCCTTTTGTGTGCGAGAGTATCCTAAGAAGATACACTTCGTAGATTTGGGATCAAGTTTACTGCGTTTTGGGGAGGAAATATGGACAAAACATTGACAACCGAAGATTCTCAAAGGCAGTGAAAAAGGAACATCATCAGTTAATAATAGAGAGTACAGAGATTTTTTACCAAGAATGGAAGAGGGTAACCGGTTTGTAAGAAAACATGCGGTAAGAACTGCATGCGGCCAATAAAAATATGGAACTTTCATGGCATATAGTAAATCACAAGCTACTTCGAGAATATGTCGGTTCTTCCGTTCAATTACACTATTTTTTTGAGTGGTGTAAGCACATGATGTCTGATGAATAATGATATTTTTTTGACAAAACAAGTCAAGATCTTTGGATGTGTATTCTTTGGCATTATCAGATCGAAGGACATTAATTTTCTGCCCGAACTAAGTGAGTACCATTGCATGAAAAGATTTAAATATCAATGGTATTTTAGAACACTCTTTAAACAAAAATAACCAAGTGGTACGAGTGAAGTCATCAATGAATGTAATAAAACATTTCACATGAGAAATGTTGGAGACACTCAAGGGTCCCCATACATCAGTATGAATTAACGAAAAAGGAGACACACTTTTAATTTCTAGATGAGGTGATTATGTAGACCTTCGATGTTTAATCATTTGACATGCTTCACAATGAAGGTCCGACCGTACTTTAGGGAAAAAATGATGAAGAGATTGGGTGGACGGATGTCCCAACCGGTTGTGCCATAACCCGATTTCATTGTTATAGGTGGATGCAGTATTATTTGTGGCACATCCAGGTAGTAGAGCCTCCTTGTTCACTGCCTCCACCAATAACCAGCTTCGTTGTAAGATCCTGAAACACACATGAAGTGAGTGAGAAAGTGATAGAGCAATTAAAATGTTTGGTGACCTGACTAACCGATAAAAGATTCAAAGGGAATGTAGGAACGAAAAGGATATCAGTGAGTGGAAGTGATAGTGTAACAGAAGTAGATCCTTTCCCTTGAAATTTAGTTTGTGAACCATCAACAATGGTAACAAATTTATGTGAAAGACATGGATAAATTGAGTATAGAAGATGTTTGTTACTTGTAAGATACTCAAAGGCTCATGAGTCAATTATCTAGGATGAAGAGGAGGCAAAAAACATACCTGAAGCGGTGGTGGTAGCGGTTGGTGAAGAAGTACTTGGGGATGACCCCATCATGGTCTTCATTTTCTGGAATAGTTCATAGTCTTCATCATTAAAATTAAGCTTTGGATTTGTTGTGGTAGACTGCTCTACCTTTGTATACTCACTAAGGCTTGGTTAGCCCTATTCTCATTATCTTTATAACATCTTTCATGAGAGTGGCCCAATCTACCACATATAGAGCATTCTTTCAGGTGAAAGCATGTGTCTCCAGTGTGGCCATATCCCTTACAATGGGTGAACTCCTTCCCATCTGTTCGGTCAAAACCAGTTCTTCCATCTCTTCCTCTTCCTTCTCTATAAAATCTGCCTCGGCCTCGGCCTTGGTCAGATGGTGTTCCCCTATGTCCAGAGTACATAGACAAAGACATTTCAATAGTATAGGGAGAAGCGTCTAGAATACGGAGAAGTGTAGCACATACATCATCAAAAGTGGGAACCGCGGAAGAGCTAAGAAGGTGAGTCTTAGCAACTTCAAGATTCTGTTTAATGTTGGCAAGGCATATGGCAGTTATCAAAGCCTCTTTTTATTTATCTTGGACAAAGATATCTGTAGAGATTGGTTGGGCAAGTTTCCATTCTTGAAGAAAACCTTGAAAGTGGGCCAAATATTCATGTATATTGTCTTCTTGTTTGGTGGTAAGCATCCGTTGTTAAATATCATATGGCCTTTGTAAGTTGTCGGAGCTTGAATACAACTTGGAGCATGTCTCCCAAAATTTTTTAGCTGTTTCTAAATGAATGAAATTATTGGAGACATGTTCTTCCGTACTATTGATAAGCCAACTAATAACCATTGTATCCTCCTTTAACCATTTGGTATAGAATATATCATCTTCATCAATATGTGGTCCACAGTTGGTGAGATGACCAACTAGGTCCTTTGCGATAAGAAACCGACGAACCAATGTGGACCAGTTCATAAAATTTGATACCCCCCATAAGGGTACAATGGTGATTCGGAGTATGTCACTCTTATGACTCATATTATCTTCGGCCATAGTAGGAAAATCAAGTAAAATAGTTCTCCAAACCAGTAATCAAAATATGACCAAGTGGAAGGTTGTAACCAACTCGGTTAATGGAGATGCTTAGCATAAATGCTAAGTAATTAATTTCAATGGATAATGAATCATAAAAATCTCAACATCATATTTCTTTATCTGGGAATCTTGTTACCACATATTTATAAAAAAAATCCAATATGCACTGGTCTCGGTCAAAGTTTTGTGCAAACCGACAAAAACTGCCTTGATAATCTCTTCTAATCAAAGATAATCAAAGATGCATATATTCTCATGATTTCATAAGATAAAAACATGCATAATGACATCTCTAAACCACCTCTTAATACCGAAAACCAGTAGCATAAAATTAATAATATCTGAAATAAACACTTATCTCTTGAGCTTTAATTTTGCTTCATAAGGAGCCTTTATGAGCAACTTTTAATCATATTTTCATAGAGCACAATGGAGATAGAAATAAAAAATAGAAAAAGAGAAGAGCTCTCGGGTAGAGAGAGAAGAGAAGGAACATAAAAGAGAGTAGAGAGAGAACACTTCACACGAGAGAGAAAAAAAAAAGAAACTTGCTTGATGAATTCCGAGTTACAATCACCTTTTTTTATAGTTGAGGAGGTGATAGAGTCCATGTACAAGTAATTTTAGGACTCCTGATTACATTCCAACTAGAAATCTCCAAGATAAGCCTATTATGATAAGATTACATTATCTATTTAAGAGACTAATTTAACTCAACTACAAACACCTTCTTTAAGGATGTGAATCAAGCTAGAGAGCCAACTCTTGGTCTTATCTTGTGGGTCCCACATGAGCTTCTAGCTCATATAGATAGAGATACCAGCTCATGGTATCTTTGTGGTCTCATGTGATCTTCAAATCTTCTATTTAATTCCAGCACATGTTCCTTATCTTTTAGCTAGAGCCACTTTATATGAGGACTCTTATTGACACCTCTCGAGCTCATGGTAGATCCCACATTGTAATAGAAAGAAAAACAAAATATAAAAAGTAAGAAAGGCGAAATACAAAAAAAAATGAAATACAGAAAGAAAGATGATATATTGAAAGAAAGATGACATACAAAAAAAAGATGAAATACAGAAAGAAATGTGAAATACATAAAGAAAGGGAAAAGAAAGGAGAAATACAAAAAGAAAGGCGAAATATAGAAATAAATGAAAGATATAGAAAGAAAGAAACAATATAGAAAAAAGGGTGAAACATAGAAGGAAAAGATGAAATGTAGAAATAAAAGGTAAAATATAGAAAGAAAACTGAAATATAGGAAAAAAGGTGAATGCAAGGCGAAATATAGAAAGAAAGGCGAAATATACAAAGAAAGACGAAATATAGAAATAAAAAAAAGATGAAATAGGCAAAGAAAGATGAAATATAGAAAGAAAGATGAAATATAGAAAGAAAGACGAAATAGAGAAAGAAAAACGAAATAGAGAAAGAAAGAAGAATTGTAGAAAGAAAGACGAAATATAAAAAGAAAGACAAAATACAGAAAAAAGACCATCGAAGTGTATGCACGGCCTTCAATGCCTTCCTTGCAACATTGCTTAACTCAAAGTGACATGGGTAGCGTCTCATATTTTCTAAGGAAGATGGTGAACAAAAAAATCAAAGTTTACAAACTAACCTTGGATAAGCACATTGCTAATTATGAAATAAAAAGCCTAGAACACCATAGAGTCATATATAAACATTCTGTATTTAGCAATTATGGCTCTGATACCAGTCACAGAAAGCGAAGGAAATACAACTTTAAAACAAGTAAGAAAAAACTTAGATTAGTTTTGGATTAACCAAAATTCATCAAACTAAAGAAATTCTTCAAGACACAATGAATGACCCCAGTGTTCAAAAAATAAAGATGAAATATAAAAAATATAGAAGAAATAAAGAAGGAAATGGAGAAATATAGAATAAAAGGCAAAATATAGAATAACAAGGTGAAATATATAAAGAAAGACAAAATATAAAAGGAAAGACAAAACACAAGAAGAAAGGTGAAAAAGAGAGAAAAAAGAGAAATTGAGAAAGAAAGGTGAAATAGAGAAAGAAAGATGAAATATAGAAATAAAGATGAAATATATAAAGAAAGATAAAATATAGAAATAAAATCAAAATAAAAAATAAAATAAAAAATAGAGAAAGAAATACGAAAAATAGAAAGAAAGACAAAATACAGAAAGAAAGACGTGTTGAATTTATGTAAAAGAGAAATACTTCATTGACTTCATTAACTTATTATAACCAGAGTGCATGAACCTCTATTAATAGAGGAAGGTGGTAAAGTCCAATTACAATAAAACTACCTTTGTCCAAATTACACCCAAATTCTAACACTTAAGGATAAACCTTAGCATAATTAAATAACTCAATATACATAGAAGACAAACATAACTCAAACTAGAGCTCTTCTATGACATGACCATAAGATAAAGATGTCAGCTCATGGTTATCTTTGTGAGTCCTTCTTGATCTTCCAATTTATGTGATAAGGATGCTAGCTCGTGGTAATCATGGTGGGTCCTACTTATGTGTTTGGGCCCATCTTGTGGGCCTTCCTTGGTCGTGTGACCTATCTTATAATACTCTTAGATATGTAGACCTTCCTTGGCTGTGTGGGTTGAAGCCCATCTTCCAACACTCCCCCTCAAGCTAGGGGTGAGAGAACATCATGAACTCCCAGCTTACTGCAAATGATGTATAAAATATTTTTCTATAAAATGTCAGTCCTCCCATCTTCCAACACTTTCCCTCACGCTGGTGCTCTCTTCCATGAGGTCCAACTGGCCAATTCAGGGGGGGTATAACATAGATATACTAATAAGTTCCTCCGTCATGGTTTCCCAACCGTGATATTTTTTACGGGGTCAAATAAATGATAATATGAGAAAGTTAACACGCCATCTTCCAACACATATAACACGAACCAAAATAATAAACCTTGTAGAAGGACCCATGAAAAAATCATAATCCGATATAAATATTTTTTCTTAGATGCAGAAGCTTCATCTTTTGTGCTCCCCCTTTCTTGAATATTTTGGTCACATAAACTTATCCACAACATATGGAATAAAATACCTCTTTCTTGTACTTCTTCTACTTCTCCCCCTCAAGCTGGGATGTAATGGCAGTGATCTCAGCTTGAACCAAATATCATAGATGCAGCAATAATCCAAAATAATAGAGATGTATAAATAGGCCATCAAACCAGGGAGAAGTGAGATATTTTCCTAATATATAAACGCAAAAAGTGACACACAAAAATGGGCATAAATTTGGATTATTCAATACAACAGAATGCCAGTATGACCTTTAATTCTTCCAATGCGAATATATATTTAAATATAGATCAGATTGACATGAAATTTTCTCCTTATGAAAAAAAAATTAAATACCTTTCATCTAAGCATAACTTCTCTTCATAAAATATAATTATCAGAAGATAAATAATTTTATAGATTTCAGTCTCTGCCATCTGGCCGAACTAAGTACTGTTTCCCCTTTTTTTCAGCATGACAATTGACACTTCCAAGATCAATATCTTCTTATAAAAAACTCAGATCTGGAATTGATTGAATAGGTAAGAAAATAAAATTAAAAATATTTTTTTGATATATAATTCTCCATATATAGTCTCGTTCTTGATAATATAAAATACCTCGAAATTTGAAACTTTCAGCTACTGCTCAAACCTTTTTTTCAATCTGACCTTTGCTGCTTCAAATATCAATTTATCTTTGTAGATAAATCCGATTGAAAATTTTTTGAATATGTAAGAGAATAGACTCATAGATATTTATTTTTATATATATTTCTTCATATAAATTCTACTTATTGATAGCATAAAATACCTCGGAAGTTGAAGCTTTCTGTTGCTGTTTGAACCTCTTTTGCAATCTGACCTTCACTCATTCAAATATTGATTTCTCTTTGTAGATGACTCTGATTGGAAACAATAGTTTTTTATTTGGAAAGTAGACCCAAATATCTTTCCATAAATATATAATTTGCAATATGAAAAACTCAGTATAGATGTGAAAAACACAAAGTATACTATGGGTGTAGGGATTGAAAAAAAACTACGAACCTAGACTTAGGGTTTAGGGTTTAGAGAAAAGGATCTCATTATCTTTGTGGGTTGGCCTAGTCAACCCACAAAACCTGCTCTGATACCATGTTGAATTTATGGAAAAGAGAAATACTTCATTACTTCATTAACTTATTATAATCAGAGTACATGAACCTCTATTTATAATAGAGGAAGGTAGAAGAGTACAATTACAATAAAACTACCTTTGTCCCAATTACACCCAAACACTAATACTGAAGGATAAGCCTTAGCATAATTAAATAACTCAATATAAATAGAAGACAAACATAACTCAAACTAGAACTATTCTATGACTATAAGATAATGATGCCACCTTGTGGTTATCTTTGTGAGTCCTTCCTGATTATCCAACCAGCTTGAGGTTATCTTTGTAAGTCATTCTTGACCTTCTAACTTATGTGATAAGGATGCCAGCTCGTGGTAATCATGGTGGTTCCTACTTTTTATGTGTTTGGGCCCATCTTGTGGGTCTTTCTTATTCGTGTGTGCTAGAGCCCATCTTCCAACAAGACGAAATACAGAAAGAAAGACGAAATATAGATAGAAAGACAAAATCGGGAAAGAAAGACGAAATCGAGAAACAAAGGAAAAATATAGAAAGAAATATGAAATATAGAAAGAAAGCGTAATATAGAAAGAAAGACAAAATACAGGAAGAAAGGCGAGATAGAGAAAAAAACTAAATAGAAAAAGAAAGGCAAAATAGAGAAAGAAAGTCGAAATACAAAAAGAAAGACGAAGTAGAAAAAGAAAGGTGAAATATAAAGAGAAAGACAAAATATAAAAAAAAATATATATATAGAAATAAAGATGAAATATAGAAAGGAATGCAAAATATAGAAAAATGGCGAAATAAATAAAGAAAGGCAAAATATAGAAAGAAAGACGAAATATAGAAAGAAAGACAAAATACAAAAAGAAAGGCGAAATATAGAAAGAGAAACGAAATATTTAAAGATGGACGAAATAGAGAAATAAACACGAAATATAGAAAGAAATATGAAATACTGAAAGAAATACGAAATACCATATGCACGACCTTCAATGCCTAACACAATGTGACATGGGTGGCGTCCCATATTTTCTAAGGAAGATGGTAAACAAAAGAAACGAGGTTTAAAAACTAACCTTGGATAAAGACATTGCTAATTATAAAATAAAAAGCCTAAAACACCATAGAGTCATATATAAACATTCTCTATTTATCCAATTATGGCTTTGATACCAGTCACGGAAAGTGAAGGAAATACAACTTTAAAAAAAATAAGGAAAAACTTAGATCTATTTAGGATTAACCAATATTCATCAAACTGAAGAAAGTCTTCAATACATGATGGATAAACCCAGTGTTAAAAAAACAAAGACGAAATATAAAAAGAAAGAAGAAATATAGAAAGAAAGATGAAATAGAGAAAGAAAAGGTGAAATGTAGAAGAAAAGGTGAAATATAGAATGAAAAGGTGAAATGTGAAAGAAAGACGGAATATAAAAAGAAAGACGAACTACAGGAAGAAAGGCAAAATAGAGAGAAAAAAGTGAAATAGAGAAAGAAAGGTGAAATAGAGAAAGAAATACGAAATATAGATTGAAAGACAAAATATAGAAACAAAGGAGAAATATAGAGAAAAAAAAATAGAGAGAGAAAGAAAAAAAATAGAAAGAAAGATAAAATACAGAAAGAAAGACGAAATACAGAAAGAAAGACAAAATATAGATAGAAAGACGAAATATAAGAAAAAAGATGAAATATAGAAAGAAATATGAAGTATAGAAAGAAATACGTAATATAGAAAGAAATATGAAATACAGAAAGAAAGGAGAAATATAAATAGAAAGGCAAGATAGAGAAAGAAAGACAAAATATAAATAGAAAGGCGAAATGGAAAAAGAATGGCAAAATATAGAGAGAAAAATGAAATATAGAAAAAAATAAAATATAGAAATAATGATGAAATATATAAAGGAAGGCCAAATATAGAAAGAATGGTGAAATATAGAAAAAAAGATGAAATATAGAAAGAAAGACAAAGTACAGAAAGAAATGTGAAATATAGAAAGAGAGACGAAATAGAGAAAGAAACACAAAATATAGAAAGAAAGATGAAATACCATTGAAGTGTATGCATGACCTTCAATGCCTTCTTGACAACACTACTTAACTCAAAGCAACTTGGGTGGCGTCCCATATTTTCTAAGAAAAATGGTGAACAAAAGAAACGAGGTTTAAAAATTAACCTTGGATAAACATATTGCTAATTGTGAAATAAAAAGCATAAGACACCATAGAGTCATTTAGAAACATTCTCTATTTAGCCAATCATGGCTCTGATACCAGTCATAAAAAGCGAAGGAAATACAACTTTAAAACAAATAAGAAAAAAATTAGATCAGTTTAGGATTAATGAATATTCATTAAACTGAAGAAATTCTTCAACACATGATGAATGACCCCAGTGTTCACAAAATGAAAGACGAAATATAATAAGAAAGAAGAAATATAGATAGAAAGACGAAATAGAGAAAGAAAAAGCAAAATATAGAAGAAGAGGCAAAATATAGAAATAAAAGGCGATATATAGAATAAAAAGGTGAAACATAGAAAAAAAGACGGAATATAAAAAGAAAGACGAAATACATGATGAAAGGTGAAATAGAGAAAAAATAGCAATATAAAGAAACAAAGGCGAAATAGAGAAAAAAATATGAAATATAGAAAGAAAGACGAAATATAGAAATAAAGACAAAATACAGAAAAAAATGAAATAGAGAAAAAAAGATGAAATATTGAAAGAAAGATGAAATATAGAAACAAAGATTAAATACAAAAAGAAAGACGAAATATAGAAAGAAAGACGAAATGCAGAAAGAAAGACAAAATAAAGAAAGAAAGGAGAAAAACAAAAACAAAGATGAAAGACAAAAAGAAAACCAAAATATAGGAAGAATGACGAAATACTAAAGAAAGATGTAATATACAGAGAAAGACGAAGTAGAGAAGGAAAGATGCAATAGAGAAAGAAAGACGAAATATAGAAAGAAAATAGAATATAGAAAGAAAGGTAAAATATACAAATAAAGTCTAAATATAGAAAGAAATACGAAATATAGAAAGAAACATGAAATATAGAGAGAAACACAAAATATAGAAATAAAGACTAATATAGAAAGAAAGACGAAATATCGAAAGATAGATAAAATTTAGAAAGAAAGACTTAATATAGAAAAAAAGATGAAGTAGAGAAAAAAGACGAAATAGTGGAAGAATGACTAAATACCGAAAGAAAATTGATATAAAGTATGAAATGCAAAATGTAGAAAGAAAGATGAAATATAGAAAGAAAAATGAATTACAGAAAGAAAGACGAATTATGATTTAAGAGTATGCACAACCTTCAATGCCTTCCTAGTAAGATGGCCTAACACAACGCGACTTGGGTGACATCCTATACTTTCTCAGGAAGATGATGAATAGAAGAAACGAGGTTTAAAAAATAATCTTGGATAAACACATTACTAATTATGATATAAAAAGCCTAAAACATAATAGAGTCATTTTGAAACATTCTTTATTTAGCCAATCATGGCTGTGATACACATCAAGGAAAACAAAAGCATTACAACTTTAATACAAACAAGAAAAAAATTAGATTAGTCTAGGCTTAACCAATATTCATCAAACTGAATAAATTCTTCAACCTGTGATGGATGAACCCAGTGTTAAAAAAAAAGAAAGATGAAATAAAGAAAGAGATACGAAATTTATAAAGAAAGACAAAATACAGAAAGAAAGGTGAAATATAGATTGAAAGACGAATTATAAAAAGAAAGAAAAAATATAGAAAAAGGAAAAAATAAAAAAATAAAGATGAAATACAGAAAGAAAAAAAATATTGAAAGAAAGATGAAATACAGAAACAAAAAAATATTGAAAGAAAGATGAAATACAGAAAGAAAAATGAAATTTAGAAAGAAAGACAAAATACGGAAAGAAAGATGAAATATGGAAAGCAAGACGAAATATTGAAAGAAAGATGAAATATAGAAAGAAAGATGAAGTAAAGAAAGAAATACAAAATATAGCAAGAATGAGAAAAAAATAGAAAGAAATTCAAAATACAGAAAGAAAAACGGAATAAAGAAAGAAAGATGAAATATAAGAATAAAGATGAAATATAGAAAGAAAGACCAAATCAAGAAAGAAAGACAAAATAGAGAAAGAAAGATGAAATATAGAAAGAAAGACGAAATAGAGAAAGAAAGATGAAATATAAAAAGTAAGACGAAATATTGAAAGAAAAATGATATATAGAACGAAAGACAAAATCTAGAATGAAAGACGAATTATAGAAAGAAAGACAAAATAAACAAAGCCAGATGAAATATAGAAAGAAAGACGAAATACAGAAAGAAAGTGTTAAGCTCCTAGCCAATACTACCCAAAAGACCGACCTATTAGGAGCAGAAGACATAGGTACTTAACACCAGGACCATAACAGTACACCCACCTTCACGAGCCGATGACCACGGGGGCTGGGATTAACATACACAGTCATCGCCCGGGATTAATCAAACACAACTATCGGGACGCTCGGGATTAACACACACAGACGCCCCGTGCGGGAGTCGAACTTGGGACGTAGCACCTGCTCTGATTCCAAATGTTAAGCACCTAGCCAATACTACCCAAAAGACCATACTGTTAGGAGCGGAAGACATATGTACTTAACCCCAACACCATAACAGAAAGATTAAATACAGAAAAAAAGACATTCCATACTTTCTCAGGAAGATGTTGGATAGAAGAAACGAGGTTTAAAAAACATGCTTAGATAAACATATATCTAATTGCGATATAAAAAACCTAAAACATCATAGAGTCGTACATAAACGTTCTCTATTTAGCCAAACATGGCTTTGATACCAATCATAGAAAGCGAAAGACATACAAATAAGAAAAAAACTTAGATCAGTCTAGGATTAACCAGTATTCATCAAACTGAATAAATTCTTCAACAAAAGGTGGATGAACCCATTGTTAAAAAAAAGATGAAATATGGAAAGAATGATGAAATATAAAAAGAAAGATAAATATAGAAAGAAAGGCAAAATATAGAAAGAAAGACGAAATATTGGAAGAAAGATGAAAGATGGAAAGAAAGACGAAATATAAAAAGAAAGATGAAATATAGAAAGAAAGATGAAATACAAAAAGAAACATGAAATACATAAAGAAAGTCGAAATATAGAAAGAAAGATAAAATATATAAACAAAGATGAAATACAAAAAGAAAGATGAAATACGATTTAAGAGTATGCACTGCCTTCAACGCCTTCCGGACAATACGGACTAACTCAACACGACTTGGGTGACATTCCATTCTTTCTTAGGAAGATGATGAACAGAAGAAACAAGGTTTAAAAAACAAGCTTGGATAAACACATTGCTAATTATGATATACAAAGCCTAAAACTTCAGAGTTGTATAGAAACGTTCTCTATTTAGCTAATCATGGCTCTGAAACCAATCACGGAAAGCGAAGGATATACAACTTTAATACAAACAAGAAAGAAATTAGATCAGTTTAGGATTCACCATATTCATCAAATTGAATAAATTCTTCAACACATGATGGATGACCCCAAATTTCAAAAAAAGAAAGACAAAATATAGAAAGAAGACATAATAAAGAAAGAAAGAAGAACTAGAGAAAGAAAGGCGAAATAAAGAGAGAAAGACAGAAGATAAAAATAAAGGCAAAATGTAGAAACAAAGGCGAAATAGATAAAGAATGACCAGTTATAGAAAGAAAAAAGAAATATAGAATGAATGGTAAAATACATAAAAAATATGAAATATATAGAAAGACGGATAAAATACCATTTAAAAGAATGCACGACATTCAATGACTTCCTGGCAACACGACCTAACTCAACGTAATTTGGACGGCATCCCATACTTTTTTAGGAAGATGGTGAAAATATGAAACGAGGTTTAAAAAACAAGCTTTGGTAAACACATTGTTAATTATGATATAAAAAGTCTAAAACACCATAGACTTATATAGAAACATTATTTTTTTAGCCAATCATGGCTATGATACCAATCATGGAAAGCGAAGGAAATACAACTTTAAAGAAAACAAGAAAAAACTTAGATCAGTTTAGAATAAACCAATATTCATCAAACAGAAAGATGAAATATAGAAAGAAAGACAAAGTATAGAATGAAATGGTGAAATATAGAAAAAAAATCAAAAAATGGATAAAAAGGCAAAATATAAAAAGGAAGGCAAAATATAGAAAGAAAAATGAAATATAGAAAGAAAGACTAAATAGAGAAAGAAAGGCGAAATAGAGAGAAAGACAAAATATATAAAGAAAGATGAATATAGAAATAAAGACAAAATACAGAAAGAATGACGAAATATACAAAGAAATATGAAATATAGAAAGAAAGATGAAATACTGAAAGAAAAATGAAATATTGAAAGAAAGACGAAATAGAGGAAGAAACACAAATATAGGAATAAAGACAAAATACAGAAAGAATGACGAAAATAGAAAGAAAGATGAAATAAAGGAAGAAAGGCAAATATAGAAATAAAGACAAAATATAGAAAGAATAGCAAAATATAGAAAACAATATGAAATATAGAAATAAAGACGAAATATTGAAAGAAAGACGAAATATAGAAGAAAGATGATAGAGAGGAAGAAAGACAAAATAGAAAAAGACAGATGAAATACAGGAAGAAATACGAAATATAGAAAGAAAGACAAAATACAGAACGGAAGATGAAATACAGAAAGAAAGACGAAATATAGAAAAAAAACGAAATTGAAAAAGAAAGATGAAATAGAGAAAGAAAGACGAAATAGAGAAAGAAAGACGAAATATAGAAAGAAAGACGAAAAATAGGAAGAAAGACGAATTGTAGAAAGAAAGATGAAATATAGAAAGAAAGGCAAAATATACAAAGCAAGATGAAATATAAAAAGAAAGACGAAATGCAGATAGAAAGACAAAATATAGAAAGAAATAGAAATTCAGAAAAGAAAGATGAAAAAAGAAATAAAGACATAATACAGAAAGAAATAAAAAATTAGAGAAAGAAAGACAAAATATCGAAAGAAAGACAAAATAGAAAAAGAAAAATGAAATATAGAAAGAAAGATGAAATGTAGAAAGAAAGATGAAATATAGAAAGAAAGGTGAAATATACAAATAAAGGCAAAATATAGAAAGAAAGATGAAATATAAAAATAAAGATAAAATATAGAAAAAAGAAGAAGAAATATTGAAAGAGAGACGAAATATAAGAAGAAAGACGGAATATAGAAAGAAAGATGAAAGACAAAATAGAGAAAAAAAGACAAGAAATTGAAAGAAAAACGAAATGCAAAAAGAAAGGCTAAATATAGAAAGAATGATAAAATACAGAAAAATATGAAATATAGAAAGAAAGATGAAAGACGATTTAAGTGTATTCATAACCTTCAACACCTTCCATGCAATTTGGCCTAACTCAACGTGCCTTGGGTGACATCTCATACTTTCTCAAGAAAATGATGAACTGAAGAAACGAGGTTTAAAAAACAAGCTTGGACAAACACATTGCTAATTATGATATAAAAAGCCAAAAACATGTGAGAGTATTTAGCCAATCATGGCTCTGATACCAATCACATAAAGTGAAGAAAATAAAACTTTAATACAAACAAGAAAAAATACGATCATTCTAAGATTAACCAATATTCATCTAACTAAAGAAATTCTTCAACACATAGTGGATGAACCCAATGTTAAAAAATGGAAAGAAATATGAAATATAGAAAGAAAGGCGAAATACCGAAAGAAATATGAAATACTTAGAGAATGACAAAATATAGAAAGAAAGATAAAATATAGAAAGAAAGATAAAATACAATAAGAAAGATGAAATATCGAAAGAAAGATGAAATACAAAAAAAAAAAAATACAAAGAGAAAGACGAAATATTGAAAGAGAGACGAAATATAGAAAGAAAGATAAAATTAAGAAAAAAAGACGAAATAGAGAGAGATAGACGAAATATCAAAAGAAAAGATAAATACAAAAAGAAAGACGAAAGATAGAAAGAAAGATGAAATACTGAAAGAAAGATGAAACATAGAAAGAAAGGCAAAATATTGAAAGAAAAAATAAATACCGAAAGAAAGACAAAATATACAAAGAAAGACAAAATTTAGAAAGAAAGACGAAATATAGAAAAAAATATGAAATATTGAAAGAAAGATGAAATACGATTTAAGAGTATGCACAACCTTCCACGCTTTCCTGGTTATACGGCCTAACTCAACGAGACTTGGGTGACGTCCCAAACTTTCTCAGGAAGATAATGAACTGAAGAAAAGAGGTTTAAAAAACACGTTTCACGCTTGGATAAACACAATGAAAATTACGACATAAAAAGCCTAAAATATCATAGAGTTGTAAAGAAAAGTTCTTTATTTTGCCAATGATGGTTCTGATACCAAACACAGAAAGCAAACGAAATACATCTTCAATACATAAAAGAAAAAAGCTTAGATCAGTCTAGGATTTACCAACATTCATCTATCTAAAGAAAGTCTTCAAAACATTGTGGATGAACCCAATGTAAAAAAATGGAAAGAAAGACGAAATATAGAAAGAAAGATGAAACACAAAAAGAAAGATGAAATACAAAAAGAAAGATTAAAAATCAAAAGAAAGATGAAATACAAAAAGAAAGACGAAATACAGAGAGAAAGACGAAATATATAAACAGAGACGAAATATAGAAGGAAAGATGAAATTGAGAAAAAAAAGATGAAATAGAGAGAGATAGACAAAATATTGAAAGAAAAGAGAAATACAAAAAGAAAGACGAAATATAGAGAGAAAGATGAAACATAGAAAGAAAGGAAAAATATAGAAAGAAAGAAGAAATACCGAAAGAAAGATGAAATATACAAAGAAAGAGGAAATAAAAAAATAAATACGAAATATAGAAATAAAGACGAAATTCAAAAAGAAAGATGAAATATAGAAAAGAAATATGAAATACAGATAGAAAGATGAAATATTATTTAAGAGTATGTGAAACCTTCCACGTTTTCCTGGTTATACGACCTAACTCAACGAGACTTGGGTGACGTTTCATACTTTCTCAGGAAGATAAATAACAGAAAAATCAAGGTTTAAAAAACATGCTTCACGCTTGGATAAACACATTGCAAATTACGATATAAAAAGCCTAAAATATCATAGAGTCGTTATGAAACGTTCTTTATTTAGCCAATCACGATTCTAATACCAATCACGAAATGCGAACGAATTACATCTTCAATACTAAAAGAAAAAAACTTAGATCAGTCTAGGATTAACCAATATTCGTCTAAGTGACGAAATTCTTCAATACATGGTGGATGAACCCAATGTTCAAAAATAGAAACAAAGATGAAATATAGAAAGAAAGGTGAAATACAAAATACTTAAAGAATGAAAATATGAAAGATGAAATATAAATAGAAAGACGAAATATAGAATGAAGATGAAATAAAAAAAGAAAGACAAAATCGAGAGAGAAAGACGAAATATTGAAAGAGACACAAAATATTGAAAGAAAGTTGAAATGGAGAAAAAAAAGACGAAATAGAGAGAGAGAGATATAAAAAATCGAGAGAAAAGATAATTACAAAAAGAAAGACGAGATATAGAAAGAAAGATGAAATACCGAAAGAATGATGAAACATAGAAAGAAAAGCAAAATATAGAAAGAAATAAGAAATACTAAAAGAAAGACAAAATATACAAAGAAAGAAGAAATGCAAAAAATAAATATGAAATATAAAAATAAAGACGAAATATAGAAAAATTATGAAATACAGAAAGATAGATGAATTACAATTTAAGAGTGTGCACAACCTTCCACCCCTTCCTGGTTATATGGCCTAATTCAATGAGACTTGGGTGACGTGCCATAGTTTCTCAGGAAGATAATGAACAGAAGAAACGAGGTTTAAAAAACACGCTTCACACTTGGATAAACACATTGCATATTACGATATACAAAGCCTAAAATGTCATAGAATCATAAAGAAACGTTCTTTATTTAGAAAATCATGGTTCTGATACCAATCACAGAAAACGAACCAAATACATCTTCAATAAAAAAATAAAAAAAATTAGATCAGTCTAAGATTAACCTATATTCACCTCTTTGAAGAAATTGTTCAACACATGGTCCCAATGTTAAAAAATGGAAAGAAAGTCGAATAGAGAAAGAAAGACAAAATACCGAAAAAAATATGAAATACATAAAGAATTACAATAAGAAAGATGAAATACAGAAAGAAAGGTGAAATACCAAAACAAATATGAAATACATAAAGAATGACAATAAGAAAGATCAAATACAAAAAGAAAGACGAAATACAAAAAGAAAGATGAAATATAGAAAGAAAGATAAAATACAAAAAGAAAGATGAAATATTGAAGGAAAGATAAAATACAAAAAGAAAGATGAAATACGGAGAGAAAGACGAAATATTGAAAGAGAGACGAAATATAGAAAGAAAGATGAAATTGAGAAAAAAAATGAAATAGAGAGAGATAAATGAAATATCAAAAGAAAAGAGGAATACAAAAAGAAAGACGAAATATAGAAATAAAGATGAAATACCGAAAGAGAGATGAAACATAGAAAGAAAGAAGAAATACCGAAAGAAAGATGAAATATAGAAAGAAAGATGAAATAAGAAAAATAAATATGAAATACATAAATAAAAACAAAATTTAGAAAGAAAGATGAAATATAGAAAAAACTATGAAGTACAGAAAGAAAGATGAAATACGATTTAAGAGTATGCACAACCTTCCACACCTTGCTGGTTATACGGCCCAACTCAATGAGACTTGGGTGACATCCCATACTTTCTCAGGAAGATAATGAATAGAAGAAATGAGGTTTAAAAAATACACTTCACACTTGGATAAACACATTGCAAATTATGATATAAAAAACCAAAAATATCATAGAGTCGTAAAGAAACGTTCTTTATTTAGCCAATCATGGTTTTGATACCAATCACGAAAAGCGAACGAAATACATCTTCAATACAAAAAAGAAAAAAACTTTGATCAGTCTAGGATTAACCTATATTCACCTAACTGAAGAAATTGTTCAACACATGGTGAGTGAACCCAATATTCCAAAAAAGAAAGGCGAAATATGGAAAGAAAGACGAAATATATAAAGAAAGACGAAATATAAAAATAAAGATAGAATACAGAAAGAAAGGCGAAATATAGAAAGAATGACAAAATATCGAAAGAAAGATGAAATGTAGAAAGAAAGAGGAAATATAGAAAGAAAGATGAAATACAAAAAGAATACAAAATACCATAAATAAAGACAAAATAAAGAAACAAAGATGAAATACAATATAAGAGTATGCACAACCTTCAATGCCTTCCTGGAAATACGGCCTAACTCAAGTAGACTTGGGTGACGTCTCATTCTTTCTAAAGAAGATGGTGAACAAAAGAAATGAGGTTTAAAAAACAAGTTCGGATAAGACATTCCTAATTATGATATAAAAAGCCTAAAACTTCATTGGTTCGTATAGAAACGTTCTCTATTTAGGCAATCATGGCTCTGAAACCAATCACGGAAAGTGAAGGATATACAACTTTAATACTAAAAAAAAAAACTTAGATTAGTTTAGGATTAACCAATATTCATCAAACTGAAGAAATTCTTCAATACATGATGGATGACCCCAGTGATAAAAAAAAGAAAGACGAAATATAAAAATAAATACATAATAAAGAAAGAAAGACGAACTAGAGAAAGAAAGGGGAAAGACGGAAAGAAAGACAAAATTTAAAAGGAAAGACAAAATGTTGAAAGAAAGACGAAATCGAGAAAGAAAGATGAAATAGAGAAAGAAAGACAAAATATAGAAAGAAAGATGAAATATATAGAGAAAGATAAAATATAGAAAGAAAGACGAAATATAGAAAAAAGATGAAATATAGAAAGAAAGACGAATTGTAGAAAAAAAGATGAATTATAGAAAGAAAGAGGAAACATAGAAAGAAATCAAAAATATAGAAAGAAATGCGAATGACAAAAAGAAAGATGAAATACAGAAAGATAGGCAAAAAATAGAAAGAAAGATGAAATACAGACAAATAGAGGAAATACAGAAAGAAAGATGATATACAAAAAGAAAGACGTAATTCAGAAAGAAAGACAAAATAGAGAAAGAAAAAATGAAATATAGAAGAAAGAAGAAATGTAGAAATAAAGACAAAATATAGAAAGAAAGGCGAAATATAAAAAGAAAGGCAAACTATACAAATAATGGCTAAATATAGCAAAAAAGATAAAATATATATTGGTGGAAGACAGGGCCCAAGCCCACACGACCAAGGAAGGCTCACATATCAAGGTGTATTAGAAGATAGGCCCAAGCCCATAAGACCAAAGAAAACCCATGCATCCAAGAGAAATAGAAGATGGCCTCAAGGCCCACAAATCAAGGAGAAGGCCCATAGGCCCACATATATTGATGGCAGGATGGTAAATAAGGGTCATCTCATAGAGATGACATTGATGTAATTAAGCTAAAGTTCCAGGATTAAAACCCTAAACTCTAAACCCTAAGTTCAGGGATATTATTATAATATAGTAGTTTCATAAATCTACAAATAGAGCTTCATGGGGAGGGTTAGCAATAATCAAGTCCATAACCCTTCTTCCTCCAGTTTTCCCCAAAGTGTTTCTCTCCCTTTTTCTCCATGAGCTAAATTCATGGAGTCCTGAAAGTCAACATGGTATCAGTGCTTTGGTTTTCAGGATTCCGACTATTAGGGGTGGAATCGAGCTGAGCTGAGCCCGAACCTACCTATGATCGAGCCGAGCTTGATTTAAATATTTTGGGTCGAGCTTTGAGTCGAACCTCGTCTCGAGCCTAAAATTGTTATCGAGCTCGAGCCCAAAAATTTTAACCAAGTTTGAGCCGAGCTTCGAGCCGAGCTCTAGCTTCAACATACATTTAATTTTTTTTAAAAATATATAAAATAAATTATATATAAAATTATGCATATATTTTACATAAAATTGGGCATAACCTATATATATAATACATGTATAAGATTGGGCATGACCTCTACTTAAAATTGAGCATAATCTATGTATATAATACTTATATAAAATTCGGTATGACCTCTACTTAAAATTGGGCATAATCTATATACATAATACCTGTATAAACACTCCATAAACACTCCATAAAATTGTCTATACATTCCATAAACACTCCACGAAATTGTTTATACACTCCATACACTCCATACATTGCATAACATTATGAATAAACTCCATACAATAATCAAACACAACAAAATTAAATGAAATATCACTATCAATTTACAATCACCCAAATAAAACTATAAATCCTTTAAATAAAATCCTATTACTATTAGAGACTTACTATAAAATTACAAGAAATATTTTAAATTTTTCATAGGAAAGTTAAGTGGACCTCTTATTGCCTTTTCTAAGGAAATAAATAAAAATTAATAATTAATCTAATATATTATTATACTTATCGATAAATTTTTAATCAAATAAAATCTCAAACACAAAATTGCTATGAAAATTGCCTCATGCTAAAAGTATTATATCATCAACTGTCAAATACTTATTCAAAAATTTTCTATGCGGTTTTCTAGCCCATCTTGGCAAGAAAATCTTACTTAGAAAATTATATGATTTTTTAACAAGAATTTATAATTAAAAAAATATTTTCAAAAAACATGAGGCACTAATGGTCCCTATATTTCTACTAAAAATGTCTTTTCAACATTTATTAAAAAACCCACTAATAGTCTATAGAAATATATTTCTACTAAAATATATTTTCAATTTCTTCCAGAGTCATGAGGATGGGACAAAGAGTTTTTTTTCCCTTATTTATGATCTCGCACGTAGGGGAGGTTTCAAATAAATTATATATAAAATTATGCATACATTTTAAAAAAAAGAATGATAGGGGAAGTTCAGGATTGAATTTCAATAATGGATTAAAATGCACCTATATTAATCTTTCTTACTCACAATTGTTGTCTAACTTGTTTTGTAATTTTTGAATTTGGCCATAAATTTACTATGGCCTCCATAGTGCCCCTAGATGAAAATTTATATTCTAGGAAAAATTAGAAATATTTTTCCTATGATAAATATTCCCAAAAAAAACGTTAAATAAAATCCTATTACTTTTAGTGACTTATTAGAAAATTACAAAAAATATTTTAAAATTTTCTTAGGAAAGTTATATGGACCTTTTATTGCATCTTCTAGGGAAATAAATAAAAATGAATAATCAATCTAGTATATAATTATACTTATCGATAAATTTTTAATCAAATAAAATGTCAAACACAAAATTGCAAAGAAAATTGCTTCATGCTAAAAGTATTACGGCATAAATATTTATTCAAAATTTTTTATACAGTTTTCTACCCCATCTTAGTAGGAAAATCTTAGTTAGAAAATTATTTGATTTTTAATAAGAATTTTTAATTAAAAAAATATTTAAAAAAACTTGAGACACTAATAGTTCATAGAAACTTATTTCTATAAAATGTATTTTTAATTTTTTCAAAAGCTATGAGGAAGAAGAGTTTAAGGAATTTTATTTGTTTTTACTTTAAGATCTCGCACGTGCGAAATCATTTTCGCGCAGGGGAGGAGGGAGATTATTTCTCCCTTGGTTATGGTTTTCCGCCGAGATGACAAGGAGGGAAGCGGGTTACGGCACTGGGGAGGACCTGTCGTCGGGGATGGTGGTTGCGACGGAGGCGGCAACGACGGAAGAGGCAGTGACGGAAATGGCAACAATGGAAACAGAGGCGATGACGAGAAGAGGAAGAAGTCAAACGGATGGCCATAGAGGTGGTCGGTGAATAGCTGTCGACGGTGGTAGAGGCAGCAACAATAGCTGATGGGAGGGGCTCGGCGGTGACGAGGGGAGGAAAATTCCCCCCTGTTCTCGCTCACGTTTCCGCTCCCTCGCTCCCAACCCGATACCAATCCCGACTGACCTCGAGCCAGCTCGCGAGCCGACTAACCGAACCTAGCTTCGGTCGAGCTCGACTCATTAAGGTAAACGAGCCGATTTTAGAGCTCAAGATCGGCTCGATCTCGATAGATAACGAATCGAACCGAGCCAGCACGGAGACGAACTCGAGCCGGCTCGGTTCGAAGCCACCCCTACCGACTATAGTTTTTTAGGTTTCATTCTCCTCCATGTAGGGTTAGAATTTTTTTTTCTTCTTTTATTTCTTCATCTCGTGCATTGTTTTGCTTTCTTATTTTAATTAAATCATTCTGCCTTGGAGTCTCATTGTCTCTGAAGTTGTCATTTGCCCTGCTGGTTCTCCTACTGCCCAACATTACTCTGCCATTACTCTGCTCAAATTAAGGTTATCTATCTTCGTTTATCTGCCAGAGACATTCTACGCACTGGAAAAGTCTCCCCGACTGTCGATCCACCATCGTCGAAAGTCTCTACTTGCGGCTTCTGTGTGGTGTTTTGAAAATCTTGAGAAAGCCATTCTGGGCTTAGAGAAGCTCCGTAGTTTTTTTGAGACGTGGTCGCTGGAAATAACCAGAAACATTATTTGTCGAAGACGATAACTTCTTATAGCGCGGAAGTTGTCGAGCGTAGCTCTATTATTCGGGTACTAGACTGAATTATTTTTCAAAAAGTCATCACTCTTCAAAAGAACATTGTTGTTCCACTTTGTTCAAGTGACGGGGAAGACGACCCACCATCGCCAAAGAAGACAACTCTGCATCCAAGACTCAGAGAAAAATTCTGCTGCTGCGTTACAACTTGAACTCCATGGCTATTTTCGGAAACTCCTCTGCCATTCTAGAGAAGAACTTCCAAAGGAAAGACAGCAAAGATCGGCCGGCTGCGGGGAGGAAAACAGAAGCCCTATTTCTATAGTGCTCGGTCGACGAGGAAGAAGAAGTTTTGTTTTCCTCTCTGTTCGGTGTCGAGGAGAAGACGAAGTTGTGTTGCCATTTTTAGGAGGATGAATCGGGAAACCAGCTACTGTTATTCGGAAAATGTCCTTCCGAAGAAGAGCTCTATTTCAGTTTGTGGGTGGAAGAAGATGATTAGTTGGATTAAGCATTTCCTAAGTTAGTAAATTTAATCAGCGCTGGTTCAGTGTCTTCTGAGACCCGGACTCGACTTGCCCAAGTCAACTGAGACAAGCGAGCCAGCCTTCCCAGCCGACTGAGACCATCAGCCAAATCGAGTCAACCTAGACCAACTCGGGTCCAGGTGAACCTGACTTGGGCGACTTATTTTTTGCTTCGGTATATGTGCCAAAGTTTTTTGCGCGACTCGGTAATTTTTTTTTCTCTGGCTGGATTAGTTTTTTTGAAGAATTGACAGATTATTACTTGGTCAACACATTATTCATAACAGATATGTGCATTGGATTATTTCATGGGTCATTTTTCAAGGATTATTTTGGATTGTGTTAAATGGGCCCAAGCCAAACCCATTTAAGCTACTGCTATTGTGTCTCTTTTGATGAGACATTATTATTGAAGAAAAGGTAGTCTCATACCATTATCTATTTATGTCCCCATCAAAAATATCAAAATTATTTGTGGTTAGGAGTACATGACAGAGGAACTTCATCCCCGTCAAAAATATCAAATTTACTTACGGTTGGGAGTTTATGATGGAGGAACTTCATCCTAATAAAAAATATCAAATTTTTTAGTTGGGAGTCCATGACGGAGGAACTTCATCTCCGTAAAAAATTTCAAAATTATCTGTGGTTGTGAGTCCATGACAGAGGAACTTCATTCCCGTAAAAAATATCAAATTTTTTTTTTGGTTGGGAGTCGATGGAGGAACTTCATCCCCATCAAAAATATCAATTTTTTGTGATTTTTGTGGTTGGAAGTTCATGATGGAGGAGCTTATTATTATATTTATGTTACTTTCCCCCATTAATATCATATATTACTCTACCAGTTGAGAGTTGTTGTCTTGTGGAGGGACACGATGGTGGGGGTGGACACTTTAGAGCAATGTCGTAGCAGCTAGGAGTGATTTACTCTCACTGATATTATACCAATTGGGCCTCATGAACGAGAGCACCAACGTGAGTGTTGGAAGATGAAGGCATATTATACAAGAAAGATTTTATACATAATTTATAACAAGCTGGGAGTTCATACTGTTCTCTTACCCCCAACTTGAGGGGGAGTGTTGGAAGACATAGCCCAAGCCCACATGACCAAGGAAGACTGACATATCAAGGTGTATTAGAAGATGGGCCCAAGCCCATAAGACCAAAGAAGACCCATGCAGCCAAGAGAAATAAAATACGGGCTCAAGGCCCACATACATTGATGGTAGGATGGTAAATAAAGGGTCATCTCCTAGAGAGGGCATTGATGTAATTAAGCTAAAGTTCTAGGTTTAAAACCCTAAACTCTAACCCTAAGTTCAGGGGTATTATTATAATATAGTAGTTTCATAAATCTATAAATAGAGCTTTAAGGGGAGGGTTAGCAATAATCAAGTCCATAACCCTTCTTCCTCCAGTTTTTCTCAATGGGTTTCTCTCCCTTTATCTCCATGAGCTAAATTCATGGAGTCCTGAAAATCAACATATATGAAAAGATGAAATATAAAAAGAAAGAAAGAAAGAAAGACAAAACATAGAAAGATAAACGAATTAGAGAAAGAAAGATGCAATAGAGAGACAAAGACGATATATCAAAAGAAAAATGAAATACAGAAAGAAAGGCAAAATATAGAAAGAAAGATGAAATACATAAAATAAGATAAAATATAGAAAGTAAGACGAAATACGATTGACTAGTATGCACAATCTTCAGCAACTTCCAGGCAATACGACCTAATCCAACGCGACTTGGGTGACGTCCCATACTTTCTCAAGAAGTTGATGAACGAAAGACACATCCCTAAAGATCAGAGTACTAAATTTGCTTCAAAATTTCATCAACAAGAATTGAATGATTGGATAATTCCGTCCATCAAACCCAATTCTGTATACAACAAGGGTACCTTTAACCTTACTAGTATCATGGGAATCAAGACCATGGAGCAAACAATCAATCCTGATAATCAAGATACGACTCTTAGATTGTTAGTGTCTAATGATATCAGTCACTATTTGACTAATGATGAGCATAAATATTTGCATATTGGATGCATTCAAATTTTATTCAAACCATTAACGTCGTTAAGCATTAACACATGCCTATAGGCTATTCTTCGTGATGGACGATGCTTAGACTGGAAGCCTTCCCTCATGGGAATAGTCGAGGCAAACCTTAGTCACAGCCCAGTCTATTTCAATGTTCATCCTAACCTGATGTTATCCCTAACTGATAGAAGTCAGTTAGAATCCATCCAACTTAGGATCTTGACCAAAGGATATAATTTTATCCCAGGGACATAAACCATATCACTTATTGCTAGGAATCACTTTAAGGTTATGAACACCTTAGCCCCTAAAGTTATCAATCTACCAGATATAGGTAGCACAACTTTAATCGAAACTAATCTTATGACTGGCAATGTTGCCACTCCAAGAATGATCAATTCAAAAGAAATTAAATTTCATGAGAACTGGACCATATGTTATGGACTCGATAGCCAAACGAGTCATCCAAAGGCGACGTGGTGGAATAGGTGACTCGGAGAAGATCACTCAAGTAACTTAGGACTTATGTTTTGATTTAATGCAGCTCATAGAGCATGTAAGCCAATGGAAATTCTTTAAAAATAGTAATTGGTCCTCAGCGTGTTAGCTTAAGAGGACGGAAGAAATGAAAAAGGGCAAGTAGAATTTGATACGAATAGGGTCATGGTTCTCCTCCGATGAATCTAGGTTGCGGACTCCCTTCAAGAACCGTAGGTTACAGACTCCCTTCAAGAGTCGGGTTATCTCCCTTCCCTCCATTCTCCGTCACTCTCTCTTCCTCACCTTCTCTCATTATTAACTCAAAAACCAGAATCATAGGCAGACCAAGGAGACCACGACACCCTGGTGCTGAATCTTAATAGGATGAAGACCTCTCCTTCCTTCGGGTTACCCGGTCCATGGTCAGAGACCATAACACATTGGTATTAGAGCAGGTAAATATGGGGGAGACATCAAGCCAGGAAGAATGGTTTGCAAGGTTCATGGAAGAGGTTAACGCCAGGCAGGACGAAACAGAGGGTCATTTGGCAACCCTAATGTACAGTAGAATCTCTCAGTCGGTCTCTCAAAAAATTGAAGAGATCACACACAGAGTCTATGACATACTCTCAGCACAGACAACTCCTCCGAATGGGGGACGTACAAAACACAATGGCCAGGGGGGACATTTCAGTCCAAATGGGGGACCTCCAGAGCACACTGGCCCGAACAATGGCACCATTCCAAGGTACACCAAAATGGATTTTCCAGTCTTTAATGGGTCAGAGGACCCTTTTAATTTGGTTGTACTAATGCGATTTTTTTCCCATCAACGAACTGCTGCAATAGACTGAGTTGGTTTGGCTGCCTTCCACATGCTCGATGAAGCGCAACTGTGTGGCCACCAACTGGAAATGGAACATCCGGGTATTGGTTGGGAACACTTTAAAGAATTGTGAACCATTTGGTTTGCCCACCCACCCACTGTAACCCTCTGGGCGATTTAGTTCTCTTACGAAAGACTGGAAGTGAAGCCGAATACCAAAAATTATTTCAGGAGTGGCAAGTCCGAGCTAGCAAAATCGTCAGAGTGGATCAGCATGCTAGCTTCTTCACAACCGGTTTAAATGAGACCCTGAGGTTGGAAGTAGAGCTCCTTGCCCCCTCAGATTTGACATGAGCTATGAATTTAGCCCAAGCCTTGGAGGCCAAACATAAGTTTCAAACCAAAAAGCCAATGTGGCCAAGTGGGAAACCAAACTCGGGAGGGTCCTCCACAACCTCCCAATGGCGCAGTAGTGCTTACACACCTCCTCCTTCCACACAAAAACCCTCTCCAACAAAGACAACATTCATAAAAAAATTAACCAAAGCTGAAATGGAAGCCTGGAAAGAAAAGGGTTATGCTTTAATTGTGATGAACACTATACATTCGGGCACCACTACAAGAAACTCTTTTGGTTAGAAATGGAAGTGGAAGAATAGGAAGAACAACCGGTTGAACACATTGATACTTAGGAACTTGCTGTATCTTTACATGCCATCACCGGCATTCAGACCACCACAACAATGCAGGTCTGTGCTTTGGTTGGCACCCAACGACTAGTAGGTCTAGTGGACTCCGGCAGCACGCACAATTTTATCAGCTTCACAACAGCAAAGTATTTGCAACTTCTGGTTCAATCTCAGCCGACCGCTTCCGTATCCGTTGCCAATGGGGAAAAAGTTCTGAGCTATGGCGTCAGCAAGTCTGTCCTATTTTCCATTGCTGGTCACACATTCTCAGTAGATTTTTTTATCATCCCCCAAGCTGGATTTGATTTAGTTTTGGGCATTAAGTAGCTCTAGACATTAGGGCCGATCATGTGCGATTTTGCAGCACTTACAATGAGCTTTGAATTTCACAACCAAATAATTACACTATAGGACTGTCATACAGATGGTTCAGCACAGCTTCATAGCATGCAGCACCACCAGCCCACAACAACCAATTTGGATTTATTGCTGGATGAGTTTACATATCTCTTTCACCTACCCAGCAGCCTTCCGCCATTGCGCCACTATGACCACAGAATCCGTTTGAAGGCTGGCTCTGAGGTGGTGGTGGTGTGACAATATAGATACCACCACCTTCAAAAACATGAGATTGGAAGGCAATGCACTTTGATGTTGGACCAAGGCCTCATAAGACCGAGTACCTCTCCCTTCTCATCTCCAGTCCTTTTGGTGAAGAAGAATGATCACACATGGAGGTTTTGTATTGATTACCGGGAATTAAATGCAAAGACCATTAAGGACAAGTTTCCAATTCCGGTGGTGGATGAGTTACAAGATGAACTCCACGGGGAAAAAAATTTCACCAAGCTAGACTTGCTGTCCGGCTATCATCAAGTCAAAATGTATCCTCCGGACATCGAGAAAATAGCCTTCCGCACTCACCGTGGTCATTTTGATTTCATTGTCATGGCATTCGGTCTATCCAATGCGCCATCAACATTGCAGGCATTAATGAATGAGGTATGTCACCCCTATCTCAAAAAAAAATTTCTCATTTTCTTTGACGATATCTTGATTTTCAATAAGTGCTGCGTTCAACATCTCAATGATCAGTGTCTGGTCTTCAGCCTCCTTCAGACTCATCATTTATATTTGAAGCGCTGCAAGTGCTCATTTGGTCATACACAGGTGGCCTATTTGGGTCATGTTTGTTAGGGTCTTCCCTTGCCATGGATCTCATCACCCTTCTTCCTCTACTTGCCTCCAGGTTTGCTCTTGACGTGGGAATGAGTTTCCTATGTTTAGTGCGTGCAATGGTGAAGAATGAGTTGAGCCTTGGAGGAGACTCGACCTGGACCTCAAAAGGGAGAATCTGACCTCTACTTTCTACTTTCAATGAGTGCTTTCATTAAGCCCTTCTTCCCTATAAATAGGAATAAGGACGCAAATGACAAACTCGACCCGAGAGTCACCAAGTTCACGAGAATTACAATTAAACCAAACCAACATACATAAAAGGAAATTCCATAATTTAATTCCTTCATCTATTTATTACCCGAGATGCTATGGAGTCCATAACATCACCCCCCTCCTAGACAAAGAGCTTGTCCTCAAGCTCGAAAGTGGGGTAGAGAGCCTTAAAAGATGCCAAGGGCTCTCAGGTAGTGTCCATGGGGTCAGTATCCGCCCACTGCGCTAAAATCTCCTAGCTGCCCTGAATTTTGTGAGCCTGCAATACCTGAGTTGGAGTGGAAAGCATCACCCCTCCTACAACGGTGGCAAGGGTGTGTGGAGTAATAGAGAGTCTCCAGTGAAGGCATTCAATTGAGTGACGTGAAAGACATCATAAGCTTAGCATCGGGTGGTAGCTGCAAACGGTAGGCGACTATGCCAATGCGTTCCAGCACTGGAAAGGCCCCCATAAAACTTAGGGGACAACTTGTGACGCTTGGAGGCCGTAAGGGAGTGCTGCCGGTATTGTTGAGGACGAAGCCACACATAATTCCCCGAAAAAAATACCACGTGACGGTGGTGTTTATCATAATAGAGTTTCATTGCCTGTTGTGCGTCTTGGAGATGAGTGTGCACCTGGCTGAGCATGGCATCCCGTTCTGCTAAAGCCTGGTCAAGGGTGACCACCTTGGAAGAGCCGGGTTGATACGATAAGAGCCAGGGTGGATCTCTACCATACATGGCCTTGAAAGGAGTTGTGCCAAGTGTGTTGTGGTAGGAGGTATTATAACAGAATTCTGCCCATGCCAACCATCTAACCCACCGTTTAGGCGAGTCTCCCACAAAACAATGGAGGTACATCTCAATGGTACGATTGACTACCTCAGTCTGGCCATCAGTCTGCGGGTGGTAGGCGGAAGAGAAGGACAACTTGGTTCCTTGCAGTTTGAAGAGTTCCTTCCAGAAAGTACTCGTGAAGATGGCATCTCTGTCACTAGTAATAGACGCAGGCACACCATGTAATCTGACAATATAATCCATGAAGAGCTGGACGACATGAGCCGCTGTGTATGGGTGTGGTAGAGGTAGAAAATGTGAATATTTTGAGAAGCGGGCAACCACCACAAAAATAACGAATTTGCCTGAGATGGCCGCAGTCCATCGATAAAATCCATGGAGAAATAGGTCCATACTTGCGGAGAGTGGTTGGAGCAACCCTGCTGGACTTAAAGATTCTGCTTTGTTCCGCTGACAAGTCTGACAAGCTGTCACATAGTTGGCCACACTCCGCTTCATGCCCCGCCAATAAAAATCCCGATTGAGACGGAAATATGTTTTCTGCCGGCCCTCATGGGTACTATCATGAAATGTCGACAATATATTGTGAATGAGTGGCGAGGAGTGATGGAGATATATCCGGTTCTAGAACAAGATAAGACGATCCTGGATTGGCCAATTACTATCCATGGTATTCTGCTCAATACTATGATATAACTGAAGGAGCTCTGGATGTTGCTGTGTTTTCTCCCGAATATAGTCCAGCAAAAGAAATCTGGGCTGACTAATAGCATGTAATTGAGCTCAGGCAGGTCTTTGCAGGACAAGGCATCGGCCCCCACATTAAGGTTGCCCGATTTATACTCAACCGTGAAGTGAAACCCCATCAATTTGCTCAACCAATGCTGCTGGGGGGATGTGGTGAGAAGCTATTCAAGGAGATATTTCAGACTGCAATGATCCGTCAATATCAGAAATGGGCGCCCCCAGAGATAGGGCCTCCAGTGCTGTATGACTTTAGCTAAACCGATCAATTCCCTTTCATAGGCAGCGAGTTTGTGGTGATGTTGACTGAGTTGTCTGCTGAAATAAGCGATAGGGTGTCCATGTTGCTGTAAGACCATGCCAATACCCCCGCCAGATGCATCACAATCAACCACAAACAACTCATAAAATTTGGGTAGCTGGAGTACCGATGCCAAGGATAATGCTTCCTTCAATGTGTCAAAAGAAGAAGCTGCTGTCTTTGACCAACTAAAAGCATTTTGCTTCAGAAGATTGTTGAGCGGAGCGACAATCTGTCCGTAGTTACGGATGAATTTTCTGTAGTAGCCTGCGAGTCCCAAAAAGCCCCTTAACGTTGAGACGGATGTGGGAGTAGGCCAGTCGATTATTGCCTATATTTTGCTCTGGTCTACCTTCACGCCATCTGCTGATATGACGTGGCCCAAATATGCCACCTCGGATGTGCCCATAGAACATTTGGTTTGATTTAAAACCAAATGATGGGAGCATAAAATAGTGAATACCTGGTGTAGATGCTGAAGGTGCTCGTCCCAGTGTTTGTAAAAACCAGGATATAATAAAAAATTAACAAGAACGAACTTACTCAATAGAGAACTAAATTGCTATAAACCAGGATATCATAAAAAAATAACAAGAACGAACTTCCTCAAGAGAGAACTAAATACCTCATTCATGAGGGCTTGGAAAGTGGAAGGTGCATTGGAGAGACCAAATGGCATGACTAGAAACTAGAAATGCCCATGGTGCGTGCGGAACACAGTCTTCTCCACGTCTGCAGGATGAACATGAATCTGATGGTAACCTGACTTCAAGTCCATCTTGGTAAAAAAGGTGGCGCCAGGTAATTCATCTAATAGCTCAGCAACTACTGGTATGGGAAATTTATCTTTAATTGTATGAGCATTGAGTTGTCTGTAGTCAACACAAAATCTCCAGGACTTGTCATGTTTCTTAACCAATAATACGGGGATGAAAAGGGGCACTTGCTAGGCTGGATAATCCCATGGGTGAGTATAGTTTGACATTGGCGCTCAATTTCATCCTTATGTAAGTGGGAGGTAACGGTAGGGCCGGACCACCACAGGTTCAGTCCCCAATTTCAACCTTATACGGTGATCACAATGTTGAATAGGCGGCAGGGAGGTTGGGGCCTGAAATAAGTCACCAAATTCGGTAAGTAAAGTATTTAACTTACAGTGTTTGGCGCACTGGACCTGAAGTTCCTGAAGAGTGCAAGGCGCAGTAGCAAGTGTGCCATGAAGGATCATCTGATGCTGGTGAACTGTAAAAGTCATGGTAAGTGCCTTGAAATCCCACAAGATAGGCCCCAACATCTGTAGCCATTTAATACCGAGGACCAAGTCAAACCCAGCCAGTGAATGACTAGAAAATCTGCGACGAATGAGTGTACTTCAATAAAAAATTCTGTTGAAGGAGAATTGCTTGCACTGGAAATTTTTGCCCCATTGGCCACTGAAATGGAGATGCATGTGTTCTGTTGAATCACCAACCCAAGCTGTTTTGCGGCTGGCTGACTAATGAAGTTGTGGGTGCTGCCTGAATCCACTAAGGCTAGTTACTGTAGGTGTTGCAACCCCGCATGAACTTGCATCGTGTTAGAGTTGTACATGATAGTCATAGCATGGAGGAAAATGGCTGGTTCATCATGTTCGGCCTCAACACTGTCTTCCACTGGGTGATCTTCCTCTGTGTCATCCAATACCTCCAACCAGAATAACGGTTTGCATTGGTGACCCTGGACATATTGTTCATCACAGTTATAACAAAGGCCCTTGGCCCGCCGCTGTTCCATCTCAGGTCGAGACAGGCGTCGAATGTACTGGGCTGATGGCGTGGAGGGGGAATTGTTAGCACATGGAGCTGAATTGGGTCCATTGCGTGGAGTCCCTGAATATGATGATGGGGCAGTGGAGGGTGCCCTGCTTGGCCTAGAAGGTCTTTTGACGAGAGACTCTTTGAGGACACGCTGTTTGGCATCTATGGTCTGGGCAAGGTTCATAGCATGGGATAGGTCATGAGGATCATGAAATTCTACCTCTAGACGCAAGGCCTCTGTCAATCCAGCAGTAAATAGATTAACATGCTGCGAGGGCATCACAAATTGACGGGCACAGACCAAGCATTCCTGAAAGTGCTTCTGATACAGTTCTATAGTCCCAGCCTGTTTCAAATTCACTAGATCACCCAAAGGATTGCTACGTGCAGGCGGACCAAAACTTAACATGAAGTATTCTTTAAACAAATCCCAATCAGGAGCATGATGTGTAGATTGAAACTGGTGGTACCATAGAAATGCTTCATCGAGCATATGGAATGTGGCTAAATGGACCCGGTCAGCCGCATTGGTTCTTTGATTGTAAAAGAACTGGTCCCAACGGTGTAACTAGATCAAAGGTCCGTAGACTCATCGAAGGTAGGAAAATCAAGCTTTGCATACCTGAGCACCAAATTGGGGCCTGGAGTGTGGGGTCCCATGGTGGGGGGATTTTGATGGCGCAGAGGTGGTGGGGATGGTGTCTCGGTCGGAATAGAGGAACTGCTCGGTGGTGTCTGACCTCTAACCAAGCCCTCTTCCACTCACCGTATCAGATGTTGCATTGTCTCATTCAAGGCGGACATGGCTGACTGGAGATCATTAGTGCGCAAACGATTTTCTTCAATGGAATGGCGATGTTCCTCCATAACTTGACGTAAATGCTCCTGGGAAGAGGAATCCCCAAGGGTGGACCTGTCTGATACCATGATGTTAGGGTCTTCCCTTGCCATGGATCTCGTCACCCTTCTTCCTCCTCTTTCCTCCAGGTTTGCTCTTGACGTGGGAATGATTTTCCTGTGTTTAGTGCGTGCAATGGTGAAGAACAAGTTGAGCCTTGGAGGAGGCTTGACCTGGACCTCAGAAGGGAGAATCCGACCTCTACTTTCTAATTGATTCAATGCTTGCTTTCATTTAGCCCTTCTTCCCTATAATTAGGAATAGGGCCGCAAATGACAAACTCGACCCGAGGGTCACCAAGTTCACGAGAATTACAGTTAAACCAAACCAACATACATAAAAGGAAATTCCATAATTTAATTCTTACATCTGTTTATTACCTGAGATACTATGAAGTCCATAATAATGTTATTACAGTAACAGAAGTTAATATGGATCCGAAAAAGATTGAGGTGATACTGCAGTGGCCACCACCCCGAAACGTTGCTGCATTAAGAGGTTTTTGGGCTTGGCAGGGTATTACCGAAAGTGTATCCACAATTATGCACACCTCGCAGAACCCTTATCTAACTTGCTGCGCCGTAATGCCTTCCTCTGGACTGATGCAATAGAGACCTCATTCCACATGCCCAAGCAAGCTCTAGCCTCAACACCGGTACTTCAGCTACCAAATTTTGAAGACGTGTTTGTGCTTGAATGTGATGCATCCGGCAGTGGTATTGGGACACTCCAGCTGGGGTACTCCGTCCCCTCGAACTTCCCACTCAGGTATGGTCCGACTTCTGTATGGATTTTATTGACAGCCTTTCGAAAGCAGTGGGGAAATCCATACTTTTTTTCGTGGTTGACCGCCTTTCCAAGTATGCCCACTTCATCCCCATGGCCCATCCGTATACAGCAGCCACCGTAGCCCAAGCATTTTTTGAAAATATTGTGCGTCTCCATGGCTTTCCCAAGTCCATAGTCAGTGATCGGGATGTGATCTTTACCAGTAACTTTTGGAAGGACCTCTTCAGATTATGCGGCACAAAACTCAAATATTCTTTTGCATATCACCCTCAAACCGATGGTCAAACTGAGGTAGTGAACAAAACCATTGAGATGTACTTAAGGTGCCTTGTGGGGGAGAGCCCCAAGAAATGGGTTATCAATGCATTAGCTAGGCCGAATATTGCTACAACACCTCATTTTATATGGCCTTACAGGAAACACCCATAAAATTCTCTATGGCAGGGACCCACCCCGTTTGCTCTCATATACAAAAGGTTCTACCAGAGTGGATCCAGTTGTTAGCAAATGCACTCCAACGCCTCGGAAAGCTCAGGCCCGCATGAAGCTCCAGTATGACCAACATCACCAGGATGTGCAATACCTTCCAGACGACTTTGTCTGGCTCAGCCTCCAGCCATATCGCCAACACTCCATTGCCGGTACGTGCCACAAGCTTTCACCCAACTATTTTGGGCCCTTCCGAATTCTGCAGCGAGTGGGACATGTCGCCTATCAGCTCCAACTGCCACTAGAGTCCCAACTTCATAATATTTTTTATGTTTCTTTGCTTAAGCCTCTCAGGGGACCAGCACCTCAGTCCATCCCTGCACTGCCACGGATAGAGGAAGGTAAGGTCTCTCTCACTCCCATCAAAGTTCTGAAGACTTGGCAGCTTGCGGACAGCACCCAGATTCTGGTTCAGTGGTCACATACAGATCCTACCGACGCCACGTGAGAAGAACTACAGGTGTTCCATCAAATGTATCCTTTGTTCAAGCTCAGGGACAAGCTCTTTTCCATAGATGGGAGTGATGTTATGGAGTCGATAGCCAAACGAGTCGTCCAAAGGTAACACGGTGGAATAGGTGACTCAAAGAAGATCACTCTAGTAACTTAGGACTTATGTTTTGATTTAATTCAGCTCATAGAGCATGTAAGCCAATGGCAATTTTGTCAAAATAGTAATTGGTCCTCAGCGTTTTAGCTTAAGAGGACAGAAGAAATGAAAGAGGGCAAGTCGAATTTGATACAAACAAGGTCATGGTTCTCCACCGACAAACCTAGGTTGCGGACTCCCTTCAAGAGCCGGGTTATCTCCCTTCCCTTCATTCTCCGTCACTCTCTTCCTCACCTTCTCTCGTTATTAACTCAAAAACCAGAATCATAGGCAGACCAGGGAGACCACGGTACCCTAGTGCTGAATCTGAACAGGACAAAGACCTCTCCTTCCGTCAGGTTACCCGGTCCATGTTTAGAGACCATAACACCATACCTTAGCTAGTTCCACCAAATTATCCAATCCACACACGGTGATGTGATAATCGATTTCAAATAACCCACACCATATAGGGTTTCCTTTCCTTCCACTTCAAGATATTCTGATGTCGGATCAACCTCTCGAACATCCAGAATCCATGAAGGAGATGATACGGTTTCCTTTAAGGATCATACATCACTTAGAGGAATACAAATATTAGATTCCCAGATACCTCATGGAGTCTATCAACAAAAGGAGAAAGAACCATCTTCTCCATCTCCGAGTGAAAAGACTAGTTTTGTATTTTTATTATGCCAGCAAAGTATGAATATCATTGGATTTTGGAATGGTTAAATCCTCAACCTTTTATGGTGGACCTAAAGGCCATTTTCGACGAGTTATATCACCCAGATAATTTGGATTTTAGATCATGGTATTTGGCACACCATGAGACGGCCACAAAGAAGGCAATGGCTGCTCAATTTTATGAGCACCTGGAAACAACCAGAGTATAATAACTTGTACTACCTGGTATCAAGAAACTAATTAATCTAATAAGGTCTCAGAAGAGACTGATTTTCCCAGCCATAAATCTTTGAGAATCTTACTATTTCTCAACCAGAAATCTCTAAAATTACTAGAGATTTGAATCTCCAATTAGGGATTCAAGTGAAGTCTATTTATCCTCCAACTGGCCCACTTACGCTAGAATCAGCAAGCACTTCTTCTTCAGATAAGAAGATCTCATTGGAGCCAGTTGCTTTTGTAAATCCTGATGGGTAAGACAACCCTTTAGGACAAATCCAAAAGAAAAATAATTACAAAAATATAAATTTACAAACTATTTGTCACCAATTGAATATAATCGAGGATTCCATAGAGGCAATTGCTACTCAAAAAACCATTGTCAAACATCCTTTTGTCATGAAGATTATTATTCCTCAACCAGTGAATCAGAGGAAGCAACATAATGCTGTTGCTCTAAACTTAATCATTTGAAATTGTAGAATTTAGCAATCCGTGAGAAGAACTTTAGATCAACGAGGAAGAAGAAGAAGAAGAGATAAAAGGAGAGGAGAAGAAGAAGGACGTAGAGGGAGAGAGTTTGGATTAAGAGAATAAGAGATGGCATCAACCAAGAATGAGGGAGGTTGGACAAATTTCTGGAAAAAAAAGGAGAGGGCTTCAATGCTCTATCTCTTGGCCAATGCCTTTATTTATAGTTTTACAATGCGGTCATATTTTACCCATATGCCAATCCTTTGATGTGTGGGCTTCTAGTATTGAGTTTGTGGGCTTCAGCCCATCTTCCAACACTCCCCCTCAAGCTAGAGGAGAAAAGACATCTTAAATACCCAACTTGCCACATATAAAGGATAGGATTTTAGATGTAACTGGTTTAGTGAGAATATCAACTACTTTCTCTTGAGATGAAACATGTTCGAGGTAGATTGTTCATGCTTGAAACTTCTCCCGTATAAAGTGAGAATCCACCTCAATATGTTTAGTTCTTTCAAGGAAGACTGGATTTGAAGTAATATGAATGACTGCTTGGTTATCACAATGCAGACCCATGGAATCTCCTTTATAAAATCCTAATTCAGTAAGCAGGGTCCTGATCCATAAGAGTTCACTAACTGTGTGGGCCATAGCTCTGTATTCTGCTTTGGTGCTAGATCTTGCACCCACATTTTGCTTCTTACGTTTCCATGTAACCAAGTTTCCCCCAACAAAAGTGATATATCCCGATGTAGATTTCCTATCATCAGGTGATCCAACCCAATCTGCATTTGAGAAGCCTTCTATGTTGAAGTGCCCATGTCTTTTATACAACAATTCTCTTCTTGGAGCTCCTTTTAGGTATTGTAATATTCTCACTAAGGTCTGCTAGTGGGTAATTTGTGGTTTGTGCATGAACTGACTCACCATGCTTACAACATATGATGACCAAGTTACCATGAGATGGATCAGTTTTCCCACAAGTCTTTTATATTTGACAATATCAACATCTTCTCCAGTCATGGCACACAATTTTATATTTGTATCAATAGGTGTGTCAACTGGTCGACTTCATTCTTGTTTCTTCGAGGAGATCCAAGATATATTTTTGTTGAGACAATATTATCCCATGTTTGGATTGAAGAACTTCTATGCCCAAAAAATATTTAAGCATACCCAGATCTTTAGTCTTGAATTCCTGACATATCATGCTATGAGCATCATCACCAGTTAAGATAATATCATCAACATATACATCCAATAATATTTTCCCTTTGATAGTATCTTGAAAATATACTGAATGATTGACCGATCACCAATGAAAACCAAACCTTAGAAGTGCTTGACTAAATTTATCAAACCAGACCCGAGGGGACTGTTTAAGCCCATATAAAGATTTTTTTAACCGGCATACTGACTCCCCCTCAACCACATAACCTGGTGGTTGAACCATATAAATTTCCTCACGTATATCATCATTTACGAAGGATTTTTTGACATCGAGTTGATATACGGGGCATGATGAGTTAGCAGCAATAAATAAGATGATACTTACCGAATTCAATTTTGCAATAGGAGAGAAGGTCTCCTCATAATCGATCCCATGGCACTGAGTGTAACCTTTAGCAACGAGACGAGCTTTAAGATGAGCAACTGACCCATCCGAGTTGTGTTTCACCGAAAGCATCAATGTACAACCGATCGATTTTTTTCCTTTTGGGAGCAATGCTAAAGACCAAGTTCGATATTCATATAAGTAGTGCATTTCTTCATCCATAGCCATCTTCCATCTTGGACGCTTCAGGGCCTCCTGATAAGACTGTGGAATGGAAGTAGAAGAAAGAGATGCAAGGAACTAAGAGCACTTGGAAGACAAGTGATGGTGACACATACAATTGGAGATAGGGTGAGAAGTAGTATAGGAATGATGTTCCTTTCTTAAAGAAATAGGCCAAGTATCAAATTCAGGCCCAAACATAAGAGAAGAAGGACTTACCTCTGGTGGATCCGACAACACCACAGGTGATGGGACGACCGGTGCGTCAGGGGGTTGAGTAATATCAACATTGAAAGGCACAAGCAGACAAGGAGTGTCCTCAAAGAAGGTCACATCCCGAGATACAGGCATCCTCCAAAGGGTAGGATTTTAACAGACATATCCTTTCTGGGTGCGAAAGTACCCCAAAAAAATACACCTCAAAGACCAAGGATCAAGTTTATTCTTTTGTGGTGAAGTAACATGAACAAAACATGTACATCCAAAACTTTAAGAGGAAGAGAAAAATGATCTTCACCATGAAATAAAACAGATTAAGGAGTTTTATTATGAATAATCGATGAAGGTAACCTATTGATAAGAAAACATGTAGTAAGTATAGCATGAGGCCAATAAAAGTAAAGTACCTTCATGGAGTAGAGGAGGCCCCGTGCAACTTCAAGAAGGTGACGATTCTTCCTTTTAGCAACCCCATTTTGTTGAGGGGTATAGGCACATGATGTTTGATGGATAAACCTATTACCCTCACAAAATGATTTGAACTCATTCGACAAATATTCCTGCATTATTAGACCTAAGGATCTTAATTTTTTCCCAAATTGTGTCAATACCATAGCATGAAAATTTTTAAAGATAGGAAGAATTTTTGAATGTTCTTTAAATAAATATAACCAGGCCACTCGGGTAAAATCTTCAACAAAAGTAACTAAGTATTTAACTTGAGAAATGTTTGAGACACATAAAGGTCCCCACACATCAGAGTGTATTAACACAAGAGGATCAGCAATTATAGTTGTAAGATGAGGAGAATATGTACTCTAAATGGTTACTTAATTGACAAACCTCACAATTGAAAGTAGAAAGAGATTTTATAGACAGGAGTAAATAACAAAGTAAAGAGGTAGACGGATGACCAAGCCGGTTGTGCCAAAGTTAGGACTCAAATGTAGTGGATGATAAAGCAGCTAATGGTGGAAGAGTGAAGTAGTACAAGCCCCACTTTTCATGGTCGCCACCAATCACCCACTTCGTAGTTAGATCCTAAAATGTATAAGAAGACATTGAGAAAGTGAGAAAGCAATTCAACTGTTTTGTTAATTGACTAATAGACAACAAATTTAAAAGAATTTGAGGGACAAACATAACATCTTGAAGAGGAATAGAAGAGGTGTGAGAGGAGGAACCCTTGCCAAGTACCTTGGTTTGGGCACCATTTTCAATAGTAACAAATTTCTGAGGTAGGCATGGAGATAATGAATGAAGCATGTGTTTGTTACTTGACAGATGTTCAAGGGCCCAAAGTCGATGATCCAAGAAGAAGAGGATGAAGAGGAAGAAAGCATACATGAGGCAATGGTGGTAGCGGGAGTAGGTAATGGAGGAATGGAGGACTTCATTAAGGATTTCATCTTCTAAAATGTAGCATAGTCTTCAATAGTGAGAGTCACATTCCCGGAGTGGGAGTCAGCCTTTTCTTCCCGTTTCTCAACATTAACGGAGGATGGGTTAGTCGTGGCCCAATCAAGCTTGTCATGAAGTTTTTAGCATGTTTTCACAAGGTGCTTCTGACCACCACAGTAAGTGCAAAGTCGAGGCTCTGTACGGAAATTATTCAGACCCGTTCGACCACCTCTATTGCGACCCCGTCTCATATTTCTGTCGTATCCTCGGTATGAGGATGATGTACCCCGATTGCCAAAGAACATAGCAGATGGAGCATCAATAGGAGAAGGAGGAAACTGATTAGGGATCCGTAGCAATGTAGCACTGATGTTATCGAAGGATGGAAGAGTAGAGGAAATAAGAAGCTTGGTCTTAGCAACCTCAAGGTAAGGCTTACTATTTGTTAAACAAATAGTTGTTGCCAAGGCCTCTCGTTGTCATTCTTGAACTGCAATGTCTATGGAGTATGGCTGAGCTATTTTCCATTCTTGGAGAAGGCGTCGAAATCAGGCCAAAACTCATGAATGTTATCTCTATGTTTAGTATTCAACATACTTTGTAAGACATCATATAATCTTTGTAAGAAAGTTGTACTCGACTAGAACTTATCACATGTGTCCCAAATGTCCTTGGCTGTTTCTAAGTGGACCACATTGTTAGCTTCATGCTCTTCTATGCTATTGATGAGCCAATTGATAACCATGTTATCATTTTTAACCCACTTGTGGTAGGCTTCATCTTCTTCATCAATTGAAGGAGGGAATGACTGAGAAGGTCATGAGTAATGAGAACCCTCCGTACTGATTGTGACCAACAAAGGTAATTGGAGAGACCTCTTAGTGGAATCGTAGTAATGCGAAGTATGTCACTCTTATTACTTATATGTCCACTCTCCATGATGATGGAAGAAAAATGTTGAGGTCAATTGCAGGGGCCTTCTTCAAATAACAATTACTCAATGTAATTTGAAGAACCTGTGGACCAAATTAGTCACCAACAATAGAGAGAAAATAAAAAAAATCCAAGAGAGCAAACACAAAATCATCAAAGAATTTGTGTTTTTGCCAAGGGAGAACAAGATCCAGCCATCACTCAATTCCTCTTAAATTCTTATAGAAAAACAAAGAGGAGAGGATAGATGCAAACTCTTAGGCCTTAATCCAAACTCCAACACAAACTGAGAGCAAACTATTTCGAGAAAACTTAGAGGCAAATCAAGACATTCGGGAACAATTTTTCTTCAGCTCATGGGAATACTCTAACGTAAAAAAATGGCAATTGTTGAAGTTCAAGAGCCGAAAATTAATAGAGATAAGTAAGTGCTGGAATTTGAACCATATAATGGTCATCCAACAACATAACACAAACCCATGAGCAACGTCAAGTGAGAGAATTTACAGCAACATGTGCTGGAATTCCACCTCAAAGAAAATTGATCCAAGTTACATAAAGGTAACTGAATCTCAAATCATTAATCTTGATAAGACACTAGTAGCAATTGATCTTGATCAAGCTTGTAATTGATCTAAAATAAGATCAATACTATAACATCATCTTAGTCATAAAAGATAATGTTATGGTTTCTGACCATGGATTGAGTGACTCTATGGAGGGAGAGGTCTGCGTCCAGCTCAGGTCCAGCACCAGAGTGTTGTTGACGTCCTGACCTTCCTATGTTTTTGATTTCTGGTTGAAGAACGTGAGGAAGGTGGGAGAAATGTATATTCAAAATCGAGTGAAGGGTAGAAGATAACCCGGCTCTGAGGGAGACCGTAACCTACTGCTCTAAGGGAGACCGTAACCTGGTTCGTCGGAGGAGAACCTGCCCTGTTTTTGTTTTCAATTTCATTCTTTTTTTCCATTCATTTCAGCTCCCTCTTAAGCTGCTCGTTGAGGGTCCAATACATTTTTACAAAAGTGCCATTAAGGCTTACATGCTCAATGAGCTGAATACATTCAGACATAAGTCCTAAGTAGATGCTGAAATAAATCAAACACAAAACACAAGTCCTAATTACTTGAGTGATCTGTGTTGCTTCACCCGCGACACCTTTGAATGACTCGTTCGGCTATCGAGTCCATAACATCACTCCCCCCTTGGGAGCTGAGCTTGTCCTCAAGCTCAAATGAAGGGTAAACGTGTTGGAACACCTGTAATTCTTCCCAAGTGGCCTTTGTGGGATCAGTATGTGACCACTGAACCACAATCTGTGTGTTGTCCTCGAGCTGCATAGTCTGCAGAATTCTGAGCGGAGTGAGAGAGACCTTACTGTCTTCAATCAATGGCAGTGTAGGGATGGATTGAGGTGCGGATCCCCTGATTGTCTTGAGCAGGGAAACATGGAAAATATCATGGAGGTGAGACTCTAGAGGCAGGTGGAGCGGATAGGCAATGAGTCCCACTCATTGCAGAGTTCTGAAGGGCCCAAAGTACTTGGGGAAAGCTTGTGGCACATACCGGCAAGGGAGTGTTGGTGATATAGTTGGAGGCGGAGCCAGACAAACTCATCTGGATTGTACTGCAAATCCCTATGGTGTTGATCATACTGGAGCTTCATGCTAGCCTGAGCTTTTCGGAGCCGATCGAGGGCATTGGCTAACACAATTGATCTCTACTCTGCAAGGCGTGATCAACTACGTCCACTCGGATGGACCCCTTTGTATATGAGAGCAACCAGGGGGGTTCCCTGCCATAGATATTTTTGAAGGGGGTCTCCTGTAATGTTGTATGAAATGTGTGTTGTAGCAATACTCGGCCCAGCTAATGCAATGAACCCATTTCTTGGGGTTGTTGCCCACAAGGCACCATAAGTACATCTCGATGGTTTTGTTCACTACTTTCGTTTGAACATTTGTTTGAGGGTGGTAGGCCGAAGAATATTTGAGTTTCATGCCTCATAATTGGAAGAGTTCCTTCCAGAAGTGACTGGTAAAGATCACATCCCGATCACTGACGATGGACTCGGGAATGCCATGGAGACGGACAATGTTATCAAAAAACACTTGGGCAACTATGGCTGTTGTATACAGATGGGCCATGGGCATGAAGTGGCATACTTTGAAAGGCGATCCACCACAAAAAAAGGACGGATTTCCCCATTGCTCTCGAAAGGCCTTCAATAAAGTCCATAGAGAGGTCGGACCAGACCTAAGTGGGAAGGGCGAGGGGTTGAAGCACCCCAGCCAGATACAAATGATCAGCCTTGTTGCGTTGGCAGACCAAGCAGGCAACAACATATTCTGCAACGTGAGACTTCAACCCAGCCCAATAAAAATCGGCGCATACCCGCTGTAAGGTTTTCTGCAGCCCCTCATGTGTATTTTCATGGTAAGCTGATAAAATTTTCAGTACCAAGGAAGATGAAGGCAGGAGGTAGATTCACCATTTGTATAGGATGAGCTAATCCAGTATGGACCAATGAGACGCCATCTGGCCAGCTGTAATTTTTTGAGACAACTGCTATAATTCTGCTATGGACTGGTGCTCCTGATGGATGGACTCGAGTAGCAGTGGCATGGGTTGGCTGATGGCTGCGAGTTGCAGTGCTGCATCGGACCGACGGGAGAGAGCATCCACTGCTCGGTTCAAGGGACCAGGTTTGTGTTCCACGGTAAAATTGAATCCCATGAGCTTGCTTATCCAGTGCTGTTTGGGTGGGGTGGATATGCGTTGGTCCAACAAGAACTTGAGACTGGAGTGATCGGTGCGGATGAGAAAAAAGCGGCCCCACAAATATGGTCTCCAGTGCTGCACGGCCTTCGCTAACCCAATTAACTCTCTTTCATAAGATGGCAATTTGTGATGGTGGAGAGTGAGCTGACGGCTGAAGTATGCAATGGGGTGCTGGGATTGATGAAGAACTGCCCCGATTTCGGTGCCAGAGGCATCACATTCCAGCACAAAGACGTCTTCAAAATTTGGCAGCTGCAGTACCGGTGCTGAAGCTAGAGCCTGCTTGATCACGTTGAATGAGTTCTCTGTTATATCCGTCCAAAGGAAGGCGTTGCGGTGCAGCAAGTTCGATAAGGGCGCTGCGAGGTGTGCATAATTCTGGGTGAACTTTCTGTAATATTCTGCTAAGCCCAGAAACCCTCGTAAGGCAGCAACATTGCGGGGCGGTGGCCACTGTAGTATCGCCTCTATTTTTGTTGGATCCATAGTGACTCCGGGTGCTGTAATCACATGACCCAAATATGCCACCTGAGCACTTGGAGCGATTTAAATATAAATGGTGAGTCCGGAGGAGGCTGAAGACCCCACGCAGGTCTTGGAGGTGTTGCACCCAACTCTTGCTGAAAATCTGGATATCGTCAAAGAAAACAAGGACACATTTTTTGAGAAAGGGGCAAAATACCTCATTCATTAATGCTTGAAATGTGGAGGGCGTGTTGGAGAAGCTGAAGGGCATGACAATGAACTCGAAATGGCCATGGTGAGTGCGGAAGGCCATTTTCTCTATGTCCGGAGGATGCATGCGGACTTGATGATAGCCGAACAACAAGTCGAGCTTGGTGCAAAATTTGGCCCCATGGAGTTCATCTAGTAACTCATCCACTACCGGAATGGGAAACTTGTCCTTAATGGTCTTGGCATTTAATTCCCAGTAATCAACACAAAAGTGCCATGTGTGATCATTCTTCTTCACCAACAGGACAGGCGACGAGAAGGGAGAGGTACTCGGTTTTATGAGGCCCTAGTCTAGCATGACAACACATTGCCGTTCAATCTCATATTTTTACAGGTGGGGGTATCGATATGGTCGCACCACCACGACCTCGGAGCCAGCCTTCAAAAGGATTTTGTGGTCATAGTGGCATAGGGGGGGAGGCTGCTGGGTAGGTGAAACAGATCGGTAAACTCATCCAATAGTGTTTCCAACGTGGTGACTGTGGGCTGCTGGTGCTGGATGGTATGAAGTTGTGTCGAACCTTCGGTATGACAGCCCTGAAGTGTGATTCTGTGGTGTTGCCATTCAAAGCTCATAGTAAGTGCTGCGAAGTCCCATAAAATCGGCCCTAATGTCTGAAGCCACTTAATGCCGAGAACTAGATCAAAACCCACAAGGGGACTGATACAGAAATCTGCAGAGAAGAGATGCCAAGCAATGGAAAACCGGACAGAGTTGCTGACCCCATAGCTGATACTTTGTCCCCATTGGCAACGGACACTGAGGTTGTTGGCTGGGATTGCACCTGGAGTTACAAATACTTGGTGGGGGTGACGCTGATGAAATTGTGTGTGCTGCCTGAGTCCACTAGACCTACTAGTGGTTGGTTATCAACCAAAGCACGGACCTGCATGGTTGTGGTGGTTTGAATGCCTGTGACGGTGTGTAAGGATACAGTCGGTTCCTCCATATCAATATGTTCAACCGGTTGGTCTTCTTGGTCATCCTCTTCCATTTCTATCCAAAAGAGTTTCTTGCAGTTGTGCCCGAATGTATAGTGTTCATCACAATTAAAGCATAACCCCTTTTCTTTCCATGCTTCCATTTCGGCTCTGGATAATTTTTTTGTGATTGGTGTGGTTGCGGGAGATGGTTTTGGGGGTGGAAGGAGGAGGGTTGTCAGTAATGCTGGGGCATTTGGGAGGTTGTGGAGGACCCTCCCGAGTTATTTTTCCCTGTTGGCCACATTGGCTTTCTGTTTGAAACTTGTTTTTGGCCTCCAATGCTCTAGCTAAATTCATAGCTCGTGTCAAATTTGAGAGGGCAAGGAGTTCTACTTCCAACTCAGGGCCTTATTTAACCCGGCTGTGAAGAAGTTAACGTGCTGATCCACTCGAATGGTGTTGCTAGCTCGGGCTAACCTCTCCTAAAATAATTTCTGGTATTCTGCAACACTGCCGGTTTGTTTTAAGAGAATGAGATCGTCCAGCGGGTTGGTGTGGGTGGGTGGCCCAAACCAAATGGTGCATAATTCTTTAAAGTCTTCCCAACCCATGCCCAAATGTTCCTTTTTGAGTTGGTGGCCCCACAGCTGCACTGTGCTTAGCATGTGGAAGGCGGCCAACCCAACTCTGTCTACTGCAGTAGTACGTTGGTGGGACAAAAAAAATTCACATCTGTACAACAAACTTAAAGGGTCCTCTGACCCATCATAAATGGGAAAATCCATTTTAGTGTACCTGGGAATGGTGCCATTGCTCGGCCTAGTATGCTCTAGACGTCCTCCATTTGGATTATGTCCCCCTTGTCCATGGTGTTCTTTATGTTCCCCATTTGGAGTGGGTATCCTTCTGATCAAGATTGAGAGCTCTTCCATTTGTTTGCATATGCCTTCTGTTTGTTGAGAGAATGCCTAAGAAACTGAGGAGATCCTGTTGTCCAACAGGGATGGCAAGAGACCCTCTGCTTCTTCCTCCCTGGCCTGCATCTCTTCCCTGAACGATTCAAACCTCTCTTCCTGGGTTGACGTCTCTCCCATTTGTCCTCGCACTAATACCAATGTGTTATGGTCTCTGACCATGGATCAAGTGACTCTACGGAGGGAGAGGTCTATGTCCAGCTCAGGTCCAACACCAAAGTGCTATTGACGTATTGACCTTCCTATGTTCTTGATTTCCGGTTGAAGACGTGAGGAAGGTGGGAGAAATGTGTATTCGGAATTGAGTGAAGGGTAGAAGATAACCCGACTCTGAGGGAGACCGTAACCTGCTTCGTTGGAGGAGAACCTGCCCTGTTTCTGTTTTCAATTTCATTCCTTTTTTCCATTCATTTCAGCTCCCTCTTAAGCTGTTCGCTGAGGGTCCAATAGTTTTTACAAAAGTGCCATTAAGGTTTACACGCTCAATGAGCTGAATACATTCAGACGTAAGTCCTAAGTAGATGCTGAAATAAATCAAACACGCTGAAATAAATCAAACACAAAACACAAGTCCTAATTATTTGAGTGATTTGTGTTGCTTCACCTGCGTCACCTTTGAATGACTCGTTTGGCTATTGAGTCCATAACAGATAAATCTTTAAAACATCTCATATGAAGTTATCTTGACTTGATGTGACTCAAAATTCAAGAAGAAGAAGAAAAAATGTAAAGGAGTATGTAAATAAGGGCCATAATTAACTTAACTCTTCATGGCTGAACTCCTTTTATGAACAACTTCTTGGAAAGATTTCATAACTACTTCATCAAGAGGGATCCTAAACTCCTTGCTCTGATACCATTTAGAATTTAGGATCCCATGAGAAGAACTTTAGATCAACGAGGAAGAAGAAGAAGAATAGAGAAAAGGAGAGGAGAAGAAGTAGGACGTAGAGGGAGAGAGTTTGGATTAAGGGAAGAAGAGATGGCATCAACCAAGAATGAGGGAGGCTGGACAAATTTTTGGAAAAAGAGGAGAGGGATTCAATGCTCTACCTCTTGGTCAATGCCTTTATTTATAGTTTTACAATGCCCTTAAGGCTACAACTTGATAAAATAAAAGACATAAAAAGAACATGTATTTACATCTTTATGCCATCTTTATGGAAAGTGTCATATTTTACCCATATGCCACTCCTTTGACGTGTGGGTTTCTAGTTTTGAGCTTGTGGGTTTCAGCCCATCTTCCAACAGAAATCGGTTGCCACCATGTATTAGATAAATGTCTTACCATAGGATAAAAAGGAAGCATTAGATGAGATAAATGCAAAAGAGAATCCAATGATAAAAAGGTATTTAATAGAAGAATACCTTGAAAAAGGCAAAAGGCCAGTAATTCGAGCAATTCAAGGAATACAACCTTACTCCTTGAAAACAATGCTTGATCATTTGGAGGCAGATACTTCCAAACAAAGTAAACACCCGATCTCTCTTAGCGAACTTCAGCAAGAAATCAAGGAGATCAAAAGTGAACTCAAACAATTGAAATCTCTCTATAATATGATAGAGAAAAAATTAGGCAAAATTCCTAAAGATGCACATCTTCATCAAATCACTAGTTACTCATCAAAAGTGGCATACCACAATCAATCTAGTGGTTGAATAAAATATTGTCATAAACAATTTGATAGCTCTCATAGATAGTGGTGCAGATCTCAATTGCATCCAAGAAGGGTTAATTCCAACTCAATATTTTGAAAAAAACATCTCAATCATTAGCAACTGCTAGTGGTCAGAAGATGATCATCAAAGACAAGTTAAACAATGCTGCAATATGCACTTCAAACCAGTGCATATTAACCGATTTTTTACTTGTTAAGAATATGACTCAACTAGTCATATTAGGAACTCCTTTCTTGGAGAAAATAATGCCTATCAAAAGCATTGATAACCAAGGAATTCTTGGTGAAATCAATCAAAAACCAATATTTTTCTTATTTACAACAAAACCTCAGTTTAGTTTTATAAATGAGATTGCTGCTTTAAAAGAAAAGCAGATCAATATCCTCCAGAAGGAAGTTTTGTTCTTAGCAATAGAATAGAAGCTGGAATCACCAGCAATCAAAGTGAGAATTAAATCCATTTTGACAAACCTCTCCTGTGAAATTTGTAGTGACATTCCTACCGCATTTTGGGAATGTCAAACACATGTGATCATCTTACCATATGTGGAAGGATTTAATGAAAATAAAATTCCATCTAAGGTACAACCAAGTCAAATGAAGCAAGACTACTTGGAATTATGCAAAAAGGAAATCCAGAATTTACTAGATAAAAAATTAATTAGAAAATCATACTCCCCGTGGAGTTGCACTGCATTTTATGTTAACAAAAATGAAAAAAAAGGGAAAGAGTTAGAACAATCTCTTAATCCACTGCCTTCTCTTGGTGTAAACGTGACGTATTTAAGTTCCCTGTAAGTTACTCTCTCTAGTTGTGAATTGTTAGAATAAGATATTTTCTTATAATTTCTTCATTCGTTTCGTCATTGGTATTAGAACCATGATTGGCTATTTGCATATGATTTTGTGATGTTTTAGGCTTCTTATATTATAAGAAGCAATGTGTTCATTCAAGCTTGTATCTTAAGTCTTGTTTCCATTGTTTATCATCTTCTTGAGAAAGTATGGGACGTCATCCAAGTCGCATTAAGTTAGGTCGTGTTGCCGAGAAAGGCATTGAAGGCCGTGAATACTTGTAAATCGTTGACAGACGTGTACCAATTCAAGAAACTAGTAAACAATAGAATAAAGGATTAAGTCACTTAGCTTTGATCAACACAGTTCCTATTTATTTTATAATTTTCCTAATGTATCAATAGATTCATATAGAACATTAGTTTGAATTTAGATTCAATGGCATCAAGTAGCAGAAGAACTGTGAAAAATTCACAGTTAGTTGAATATCAAGTTCAACAAAAATTAAATGATTGGCCAATTTTGTCCACCAAACCCAATTATATAGACAAGAAGGGTCCCTTTACCCACATTAGTATCATGGGAATCAAGATCATGGAGCAAACAATCAATTTTGAGAATCAAGATACGACTCTTAAATTGTTAGAGTCTAATGATATCGATCAATATTTGAATTAGGACAAGCATAAATATAAGCATCTCTGATGCATTCAAATTGCTTTCAAACCATTAACGTTGTTAGGCATTAACACATGCCTACAGGCTATTCTTCGTGATGGTTGATGCTTAGACTGAAAATCTTCCCTCATGGAAATAGTAGAGATACAGTCTATTTCAATGTTCAGTCTATTTCAATGTTCATCCTAACCTGACCTTATGTTATGGTCCCTGATCTGACACATAGATTCATAGGGAAGCATGGAGAGGAAGACAAAGATCAAGCCAAAGGGAAGCTTGAAAACCTTAGGTTCGTAAGGAGAACGCACACCCCTGAGCTCGTTGAGGAGAACTCAAAACCCTGTTTAACCTAAAATCAATGCTTGTCTTTCTCATTACTTTTACCTCTTAAATAGGGTTCACCCTCACAGGGTTTAAGATAAAATATTACAAAAATACCCCTATAAATAAAATATTCCAAAAATACCCCTATGGCCTAAAACTGAAATAAAAAATATAAATTACAGAAAATAATTAAAATATTAATGTTACTACGTGCATAACATTACAGCCCCTTGGAAGAACGAGCTTGTCCTCAAGCTCGAAAGTAGGGTTTGTATGTCGGCATCTCCACTTGTTCCCAAGTAGTATCTGCGGGAGTTATGTTCGCCCTCTGGACGCCCAAAATTGGAGCATTCCCTCTAGGAACATTTTTTTTCTTTTACGGTCAAATGTAGGAAAGCGTGCCAAATGTTGCTACATCTCCCCCAACAACATCGCTGCCCTCCCTCAATCCTAGACTGGTGTGAAACAACCCCTCACAGCGGACCCCCATTGGCGAAGTTGAACTGCCGACAGATTGCCAGCATGGCAGCAACAACATCATGACCAGCCCCCTGGGAATGAGTAGACTCAGCAGCACTGACCCCCTCCAGTTGCTGCATCTGGAAACACTCAGAGACCTGAAACCATCACGGACAACAGGATCAGCATGGTGACGTTGTATGGTTGGTGGAACTGAACAGGCAAGTAATTGAACAGCACAAGGAAGCCCACTGCATGATTTTTCCTCATCACCAACATTAGCAGAAACCCCAGCATTGCATGAATCCAATCAACTGTTCCTTCCCAAAATTCCAAACAGCACAAGTTGCTGCTCACTATCCTGAATTACAGCTAACACCACACCATACATACATTCTATGGTATATACGATCTCTACCGCTGCTGTTGGAAGCCATTTCGGATGAAATTGGTCATTAAGTTCCATATTCAGAGGGAAATGATGAAAAGAGACCACCACGATGACTGCAACAACAACACAAGTTGAAATTGCATCATCCTCTCACATAGAACCAAAGTCTCGGTAAGACAGCCCTCTTGACAGAACCCAACAACCATAACAGTAATAAAAAACATTCCCCCTATCATATTTTGCACCAATTTCAGAAACCCCAAAATGCTAACCAACAAATTGTAGTATTCCCCCTGTTGTCCAGGCATTTCATCAAACCACTGCCCATCCGCTTCCAGTTTGCTTATCACCTCTGAATCAGCTCCAACCTGACTATCTAGTGGAGCCCATTTCTGCACTATAATAGCAGCAGCACACAACAATTTGTGGAAGAACCCAAGAGCTGCAAAAACAGCAGCGTCCTCCTGTCTTATCTCCCGAATCCTTCCATCTAAGTCAGAAGCTCCAACATTTGCATCTACTACAGGTTGAGAATGTAAAGGGGTAAGATCAACCCCATAGTAATTATGCTGCTGCCAAAAGAGGGACATGTTTGTAATGTCAACATACAAAAATTCATGACTAAAGGAAGCCAAGTGTAACCGCCCAAATAAGGAAAGAATACCACTACCAGCACCAATGTCAACAACAACACGATCATGAAAATTGGAATGGTTCTCAATTACTGCCAAACAATTATCAAGATTTCCAGAATTAACCGCACCGTTTTCATTTTGCACTGCCACTAATTTCCACACTGGTGGCTAGCAATCTTGCAGTAATTTTTGTTGCACGGACACATCAGCAGCAACTAAAGGCAAAACTGATAATCTAACCAATCTATCTACTTGAGCCACTGCCCTCCGCCCTTTTTCTCTCAACCTCTGAATGACACATTGACCATTTGTTGATCTCTTTTCAACCAACCCAATATAAATATCAACAATTGATGAATGCCCAGCCTCCAACATCTCAATGCAAACCCCAATCCCATCTTCCAACTGCTTCCCTTTACACAATCCTTGAACAAAAACTATATAGCTGAAAGCAATAGGAGATATACCATTATTTTGCATTTTCTTGAAAGCCCCTTTTTCATCTTCAAACTTTAGTGCCTTGCAGAAGCTTACCACCACAGCCATATAGATTACAATTTTAGGTATTGTACCCTTTTTACGCATTACCCCAAATAGCTTCATAGCTTCTTGAATCAAACCATCCTTGCATAGGCTATCTAGCACTGCAACGGCATTGGGAATGAGCCCCATTTCTTTCATTTTCCTGAAATTCTCGTCAGCATTTTGAGGTGATGAATTTAGTGAGGAAGCTATATGTATTTTAGAGTCTGTGGTGGAATTTTCTTGGAGGGGATTTGTTTTCGTTTGGTTACAGTGTTTTTCAATACCCAGTTCAAATAGATCGTCGTATGAATCTTGTGGCTCCCCCTTTCGTTCCCTAAGGGTTCCTTGGGACAAATGCAACTTAGAATCTATACGACCATCATACATAACAGCCAAAAAATTTAACACAACCTATTGAAATGGATTGCTACTGCTGGAAATTTGACCCGAAACAGCCACACTGTTGCAACGTTCATCCACAACTAGATAATTCATCCCAGAAAAATTGATATAATTCCTTCACAAAAAAATGTCAACACCCCGTTGTCGATTTAACTACCTAAAAGAATTTTATCTCCATTCAGTAAAGAATATGAAACATTTCCTTCATCCATGCGTGCAACATAAATTCGAAGAGGCTCACTGCTGCTCTTCACTGCAGTATAAAAATAAAACAACATCTAAATTTTTTTTGTGGCCGAGAAGCATACATGGGATCCAAAAAATTAAACCCAAGGTGTTCAGATTGACTATTACTACTGGAAAAATGAAAAAGAACAAATGCACTGGTTCTGTTCTCATCAACCGTAATAAAAATTATCACCCATAACATTTTCTCTACCGTTTCCAGAAAACCCAAAAATTTTCCATCTCGCATTGCATACAGACAAACCCGAATTCCATCAAAATTTCTCTATTGCTCTGCTTCATGGAACAGAAACCCTTCGTCCCCAATTTTCGAGCAGCATTGCTACTGCTTAGGCCCTTGGCCCCATCAACCACATGGAACAACCGATTTGACCTAAAAATAGACGACGTTTTAGAAGCTTACCTCCAATTTCATTAAAGATGGTTCCCCGCTGAGCTTCCAAGGGCGAGGTTGAGCGGAAATTTTTCCGACGGAGTCTCCCCCTTCTCCGGTGACGAACAACAACCCTTGGAGGCTTCACCGCTTGGAGATTTTTTGAGACAGAGGGCTCTCAGAAACACATGTTACGGTCCCAGGTCTGACACAAGGATTCTTTGGGAGGATCTGGGATCTGCCACGGGTTACAGGTCTTCCAGGCATTAAATAAGGGATAGTAGGAAGACATGGAGAACGAAAACGAAAGATCAAGCCAAAGGGAAGCTTGAAAACCCTAGAGCTCGTTGAGGAGAACTCTAAGCCTCTTTACGCTAGATTTAACCTAATTCTTAATACTTTAATGCTTCCTTTTTTCATTACTCTTACCCCTTAAATAAGGTTCACCCTGTTAGGGTTTAATAAAATATTACAAAAATATCCCTATGAATAAAATATTCCAAAAATACACCTGTGACCTAAAACTGAAATAAAATAAAGTAAATTAAAGAAAACACTAAAATAATAATGTTATTGCGTGCATAACATTACACCCCCTTGGAAGATGAGCTTGTCCTCAAGCTCGGAAGTAGTGTCTGTATGCCGATGTCTCCACCGGTGCCGAAGTAGTATCCGTGATAGCTATGACTCACCCTCTGTTTGCCTACTTTTTTTTTTTTTTTGGGTCGAGAAAAAAAATTATAAATAATTCTCGTGGGCATTCTTCATTTCGCTGGCCGGTAAACAAATATTCAATGGCTGAGATAGATAGAGTCCATGAAGCAGCGCTTGTTTGGAGTTGTATAAGGGTGAGTTTTGAGGTTACTTTCCTTTACAGGCATTGCTGCTGTTGAAGCTAATAGGTCTCCACATGGGTCATTGAGGAGCCCATGGCTGGCACAACATGAACAGCTAAACGAATTGAAACCTTCGCCAACAGTACATCTGGCCTCGCCCCATCAGTGACAGGAAGGTGGAGAGTGCATGCTTCCCATACTTCAGTAGCCCCAGCCATAGACATTGAATGCTCTCTATCCATTACAGCCCACTCACCAAGGTAGGTAATATGTTTGATAAGTAGTGAATCCAACTGCATATCCTGCCTGAGTTGCTGGAGGGTGATCCTATGGACAAGGAAGATAAGCCATGGCTGGTTACGTCTGTCTCCTTATGCAAAGCATTCGTCAATAAAATGATACTGCTTGGTCCCTTCCCTCCAATCATGTTCAGTATCAGCTACACAAAAGTGGAACGGTCCATAATCTGTTGAGTACCAATGGTTGGACCTAAACATAATACATCGTCTCTGCTACGTCACCACATTCTCCACTATGTCATCAATATTCTGAATCACATTGAGCCAATATGTGAGGCGTACGTTGTTACTCATGTTTCCAAGAGAATTCCAGGCACTCCATGCTGAAGGGTTCTTAGTCATCAAATTTGTACCACGGTGAAGGCAAATATAACTGTAGACATATTGAAATGCACCAAGGATTCTGGTTTGTTCATTAGTAGCTTCTTCTCCTAAAGCTCTCACGTCATCTGCCAGAATTGCTGGTATGGGCAGCACTGTTTTGGAAACAGCAGTCAAAAGGACAATATCACCCAACTTCAAAATATGCAAGTGGTCCGGAAATCCAGAAATTGTATCACAATGATGGATAGAATCCCAAAGGAACATGAATGGTTTCAGATCTAATGTCTTCCTTGCAGGGACAGAGGCACAAGCAGTGCCAATAGTGACAGTATGGAAGGACACTTCTGCGGAATTGCCTCCAAATTTTCCAAATTCATCACCAAAGTCCTTTGCAAGAGAATGGTAAAAGTTGTGGTACTCTTCAGCAGTAACCTCTTCATTTGATTCCTCATCCTCTGCTGGAACTGCTGACTCAACCTCCCTGCTTGCCCCGAGATAGATGGGGAAGTGGATTTCAGAGTATCTTGTCACCAATTCCTTGTGATTGCTACTCACTTCATCTCTCTCAGTCTGCACAAAATTATCTTCGCTGTAATCCTCTTTCTCGTTACATACTGCTCTGTTTTTATCCACTTTCGTTCCAGAAACAAGACCCTCCTCAAAACAAGGCTCTTCAGTGACAACCTTTGTTCGTAAAAGATGAGAGGGTCCTTCATCCTGGACAGTTAACTGTTCTTCTGGGCCAGATTTTTCTCTGTGAGTAGAACTACTGTTCTCATGGCCAAAATCTGTTTCATAACCTGCTTGAGCTTTGGATGCCAATTGTAGTTCTGAATCCAAATCATTGTTGTCCTGATGGCTCTCTTGATTAGAAAATTGACCTGAACCTTTCTCAGGGGAAACATCATCATGTGGGCAAAAAGGATACCCTGCAGCGAAATTATGATTTGCTAGATTATCCATGCCATCACTAGAATTAGATTGTACTGATACAGACCCTAAGGCCAGTGACAGAATGGTAGATGGTGCAAACCAAGACCCATCCGACCTTCCAACAACCACCAAACCGGTACCCCTTTTGTAGGTAGGAACCACCCCTACTGCTGCAACTGTTAAAATGTCCTGCCCTTCAGCTCCTTTGAGCACATCTATCCTTCCCAGCATCCCCAAAAAAATCCCTCTCGAAAGTCATACACACCAGCCGTAAGGTAGCCAAAGCAATGCTGGATGTGTTTCTCCGTTTCCCGAAACAAAAACTCACCAGGCCAAAATTTCGAAAGTGAAGTTCGTGGCCGAACAACATACAGGGGATCCAGAAAATTAAACCCCACATCTGCAATTTGAAGATTCACAGCCGCACAGGTACTGTGCTCATCCACAGAAAAACAAAGGTCATAGAGACAAAAAATGCGTTGGCGTGGTAGAGGCTTACCCCAAATGACGGTGAAGTGGTTTCCCCACGGAACTGGCGAGACCTGGAATGGGAGGGCCAGGTGGTGGTCGGAAGTTGGATCCCACCGGACTTTCTTCCGACGGCGCCAACGGAGTCGCCTTCATGTCCGGTGGTGAAGAGCAGCCATTTTGGGCGTCACCGCCTGGTAATTTTCCGAGACCGAGGGCTCTCGGAAACACACCCCTGTTGGAAGAATCGCCGGAAAACACTGGGCTGGCCCTGGGGAGGGTTTTTGGGAGGTGGAACCCCCAGCCTTGATTACCGACGGGAGCGAGGCATAATACCCTTCCGAGATCCTAAAAATTTAGGTCCCGCCGGAAGATTGCGGAAATGTGGAGGCCAAAATCGGCTGTGATTTCGTAGGTGCGATTTCGAAAATGTTGAGGTCAAAATCGACGCCCCTTTTTGTTAAAAAAACAGCGTTCGCCTCTTCTACATGGATTTTTTCCAGTAACGATGACAAAATTTTTGACTTTTCCAACCCTTGGCCTGTTGCCCCGTCCGAGATAGCTTCTGGTACTTCATGTTGGTCGGAGATTTGAGGTCGTGTGACCTGTTTTGCTGTAGCAACGAGTTCCTCCCTTGCATAACGTTCAATAGAAGCATCTAACCGTGCTCGTATTTCTTCCAATTTCTTACCCATAGCCATCCATCTTTCTTGAGATATAGAATAACCCATTGTGTTCCTGCTCTGATACCAGTTGTTACGGTCCCAGATCTGACACAAGGATTCTTTGGGAGGATCTAGGATCTGCCACGGGTTACAGGTCTTCCAGGCATTACCGTAGAGATAGTAGGAAGACATGGAGAACGAAAACGAAAGATCAAGCCAAAGGGAAGCTTGAAAACCCTAGAGCTCGTTAAGGAGAACTCTAAGCCTCTTTACGCTAGATTTAACCTAATTCTTAATACTTCAATGCTACCTTTTTTCATTACTCTTACCCTTAAATAGGGTTCACCCTGTTAGGGTTTAATAAAATATTCTAAAAATATCCCTATTAATAAATAATTCCAAAAATACCCTTGTGACCTAAAACTGAATAAAATAAAGTAAATTAAAGAAAACACTAAAATAATAATGTTATTGCGTGCATTTCAATAATCTTCGCCGCTTGGAGATTTTTCGAGACAGAGGGCTCTCAGAAACACATCCTAGTCGGAAGAAGCGCCGGAAATATTACCTTCTTCTATTCGGCAAGGAGTTTTGCTTGTCGTGAGCCTCATTGGTGTAATTTCAGAATGTTTGGGTCCCCTTGACCTACTTGGGATTTTTGCGCATGGCGTCCCTGCTTGGAGATTGCCATTGTCCCCAATTTCAGATTTGAGGTCTCACCCAATTCGTCCAATGTCGATGAGGTTTTAGCAGAATACCCATCCGATTTTGGATTTCTCGGGTCCTTGCCATCTGATTTCGAAAGTTTGGAGTATGATTTCAAATTTGTGTCCCCAATTTTGGATGTCACCGCCGCTAGAGAGACAGAGGGCTCTCTGACTTTTTGCGTCTCCTGCCCGTCCGAGACAGCGTCTCCCGCGACTGCGGCAACGATTTTATTTTCTATCGCATAAAAGATTTTAATGGTAGATTGATGCATCTCCTCTTGCAGCTCATGCATATATTGATACATCTTACCTGTTGATGTCCGTAAATCCTGGAGTAGGGCAAGTATTTCCTCTCGGGTTGAAGAATTCATCAATGTGTTCCCTCTCTGTTCCCTAAAATCAATGTTTGTCTTTCTCATTACTCTTACTCCTTAAATAGGGTTCACCCTGATAGGGTTTAAGATAAAACATTACAAAAGACCCCTATAAATAAAATATTCTAAAAATACCCCTATAAATAAAATATTCCAAAAATACCCCTGTGGCCTAAAACTGAAATAAAAAAACGTAACTTAAAGAAAAAATTAAAATATTAATGTTATTACATACATAACACCTTATCCCTACTCAATTGAAATTTTTTAGAGTCCATCCAACTTAGGATCTTAACCAAAGGATATAATTATATCCCAGGGACAGAAACCATAGCAGCTAATGCTAGGATTTACTTTAAGGTTATGAAAACCTTAGCCCCTAAATTTATCAATCTACCAAATACAAGTAGGACAATTTTAATCGAAACTAATCTTATGAGTGCCAATGTTGCCACTCCAAGAATGGTCAATTAGGAAGAAATCAGATTTTCAGAGAAATGGACCATACCTCAGGCAATTCTACCAAAACCTCTGATGAATCCAGATATTGATCAAATTATCCAATCCACATATGGCGATCTGATAATCAATTTCAAAGAACCCACACTATATAGGGTTTCCTTTCCATCCACTTCTAGATATTCTAATGTTAGATCAACCTCTCGAACATCCAGAGTCCAAGAAGTAGATGATACAATTTCCTTTAAGGATGATACATCACTTAGAGGAATACAAATAGTAGACTCCCAGATACCTCATGGAGTCTATCAACAAAAGCAGAAAGAACCATTTTCTCCATCTCCCAATGAAATGACTGGTTTCATACTTTGATTAGGCCAGTAGAGTATGAATATCATTGAGTTTCGGAATGGTTAAATCCTCGAAAGGCCATTTCCGATGTTTTTTTTCACCTAGATAAAAGATACAGCCACAAAGAAGGCATTGGCCGCTCAATATTATGTGCACCTAGAAACAACCAGAGTAATAATACCTTTTACTACCTAGTTTCAGAAAACTTATCAATCTGATAAGGTCTCAGAAGAGACTGATGTTTCCCAGCCAGAAATTTCTACAATTACTAGAGATTGGAATCTCCAATCAAGGATTCATATGCAGTCTGTTCATCCTCCAACTGACTGACTTACGCTAGAATCAGCTAGCACTTCTTCTTCGGATAAGAAGATCTCATTAGAGGTAGTTGCTTTTGTAAATCCTTATGGGCAAGACAACCCTTTAGGACAAATACAAAAGAAAAATAATTATACAAATTTAAATTTACACAAATTTAGTCACCAATTGACTAGAATCGAGGATTCCATAGAGGCAATTTCTACTTGAAAAACCACTATCGAACATCCATCCAAAAAGTTACCTTTAATTAAGGACAATAACCCTTAATTAAACCACTCATCCCCATTAAGGACTTTAAGATCGACAACAATCATGAATACTTCTCTGAATTGTTGTCTAGGCTCAAAGGACTGAGCATCAATACTCTTGAAGAAGACGCTACATCTGTCTCATCGGACTCCCATGTTTCTTCCATACCAGGGGATACATCCTCCTCAGAGCTCAATCCCAGAAATTCTGGATGAACCAAGTATTCAACGCTTGGATTATTCGAAAAAATCCCAAATACAATGGGATACCAGCCAAAGAACTTATTACCAATGGCCTACTCCCCAAACACTCTTATTACTTGTATGTCCACTCTCCATGATGAGGCAAATCAAATGTTGAGGTCAATTGCAAGGGCCTTCTTCAAATAACAATTACTCAATGTAATTTGAAGAAATCGTGGACCAAATCCGTCACCAACAATAGAGGGAATAGAAATTTTTCATGAGAGCAATCGCCAAATCATCTTGGAATTTGTGCTTTTGTCAAGTGAGAACAAGATCCAACCATCTCTCAATTCCTCTTATATTCTTATAGGAAAACAAAGAGGAGAGTATAGATGCAAACTCTTATGTCTTAATCCAAACTCCAACACAAACCGAGAACAAAATATTTAAAGAAAACTTAGAGGTAAATCAAGACTCTCAGAAACAATTTTTTTGTCAGCTCATGGGAACACTCCAACGTAAAAAAAAAGTGGCAATTGTTGAAGTTCAAGAGCAACAAATTAATAGAGATATGTGCTGGAATTTTAACCATATAACGGTCATCCAACATCATAACAAAATCCCATGAGCAACGTAAAGTGAGATAATTTACAGCAACATGACCTAGAATTCCATCTCAAACAAAATTGATCAAAGTTACATAAAGGGAACTGAATCATAAATCATCAATTTATCAATCTTGATAAGACACTAGCAACAACTAATCTTGATCAAGTTTGAAATTTAGCTACAATAAGATCAAGATTATAACTTCATCTTAGTCATAAGAGATAAATCTCCACAACCTCTCATATGAAGATTATCTTGACTTGATGTGATTCAGAAACCAAGAATTCAAAAATTAAAGAAAGAGTATATAAGTAAATGCCAGAATTGACTTATCTCTTCATGGCTGAACTCCTTTCATGAACAAATTCTTGGACAAATTTCAAAAATACTTCATCAAGAGGGATCCTAAACTCTTTGCTATGATACCATGTAGAATTTAGGATCCTATGAGAAGCACTTTAGATCAATGAAGAAAAAGAAGAAGAAGAAGAAGAGAAAAAGAGAGGAGAAGAAGAAGGACGTAGATGGAGAGAGTTTGGATTAAGGGAGAAGAGATAGCACCGACCAAAGACGAGGGAGGCTGAAAGAATTTCTGGAAAAAGAGGGGAGAGCTTCAATGCTCTACTTCTTAGCCAATGCCTTTATTTATAGCTTTATAATGCCCTTAGAGCTACGACTTGATAAAAGAAAAGACATACAAGGAACACGTATTTACATCTTTGTGTCATCTTTATGGAAAACATCATATTTTACCCATATGCCACCACATTGACGTGTGAGCTTCTAGCCTTGAGCTTGTGAGCTTGAACCCATCTTCCAACAGAATGAAAAGGAGATAGAGTTATATAAGATCTGAGTGTTATGCACGCAATAACATTATTATTTTAATTATTTTTCTTTAATTTACTTTTTTATTTTCGTTAAAGAATTAATAAGCCACATGGGTATTTTTGGAATATTTCATTTATAGGGGTGTTTTTGTAATATTTTATCTTAAATCTTATAAGTGTGAACCCTATTTAAGGGGTAAGAGTAATGAGAAAGTAAAGCATTGATTTAGGTTAAACAAGGTTTTGAGTTCTCCTCAACGAGCTCAGGGGTGTGCGTTCTCCTTAACGAACCAAGGGTTTTTAAGCTTCCCTTTGGCTTGATTTTCGTCTTTCTCTTCTTCATCCCTATGAATCCATATGTCAAATACGGGACCATAACAACTGGTATCAGAGCGGGAACACAATGCGTGATTCTTCGTTCCAAGAAAAATGTATTACCATACTCGAATTAGTGGAAAAATACGTAATGGAATGCATAGAACTTCTATCGAAATTTCTGCAATGAAGAGGTATCTCTCAGAAAAGAAAGTCATACGACTTAAATCCTCCGAGAACAAAAAAGTCACAGAAGGAAAGGCAACAGACGTTGTCTCGTACGGGAAGACAGGCCACGAGCCAGAAAAATTAAAAATTTCCCGAGCAAGGAAATCATCGTCCTGCTATTTAGCAACCAAAGTCACTGTGAACGATTTGTGTACGACCTCAAATCCGAAAACAGGAACCATGGAAATCTTCGAGAAGGACTCAAATCCGAATTCGGACTCAGACATTCCACAAATAGACGGCGAGGACCCCGATTTTTAGAAATCGAAGGGGTATTCCACAACCCTCTTCTCATGGGAAGCCATACGTCTTCCATAGGCGATGCAAACAAATTCGAGACACCTCCCTCTCAGAAAATCACCACGCGGAGAAGCCCCAAAGGGATGTTGTTCGCCGTTGAAAAAATCCCAACGGGCAACCAACTGCAACTCCTTTCTGCCGGGGTCCTTCATTCCGGCAGCCGGCATGGCAAGGACAAAAAGGGAGAAAGGGTGACGGGAGAAAAGGGAACCAGAAAGCCTCTCAGCCCATGCGACGAAAAATCCCCAAGAGGAGAAGCCAAGATGTCCTCATGTTCGACACCGGAGAAAGAGGAGGCTCCTTCGGTACCATCAGACAAAATTTCGGCCGGACTTGACTTTCAGACACCAACACTCACTCTTAATCTACCTATCGGAAAAACAGAGGGAATCCAATTTCCAAATTTGTTGGGGAAAGTATCGGCAACCTCAATTTTGCATTCAATATTTTGGAAAGATAGGAAAATTCGTGCAGCTATTTGATGAAGTTTCTCAAAAAAAAAAATTGGGGGGATTTGTTTTTCAGTTGATACACATAGTACTTGTGCGTATGTTATTTTTTTGGGTTCCATATTTGCTGCTTGGGCACTGTTAGTGGAAATGTTTCATTTCAGTGGGAGTTCAGCATATGTGAAGGGAGCCAACGTGGTACGAAATGGAGATAATAGTTTTTTGGGGGGTAATGAAGATGCTTGGTTGGTTGTATCAACTAGATGACAAAGTTGTCCAGAACATGTCTTTAAGGCTCTCTGTGGATGCCAAATTTTCATTGAGTGGGTCAGGATTTGCCCTTTCTACTGCAATGCCAATGTTAGAAACAATTAATTTTCTAAAGTCTGGTAAAATCCAAACAACAGATTTTGATGCAATTATCTATAGTAGTGGGAGTGAAGTTTATTATCCAGGTATTAATCGGCCAGAAGATGATGGTGGAACTTTTTCCTTAGACCCTGATTATGCTTCCCATATTGTTTACCGTTGGGGTTGTGATGGTTTGAAGAAAAATATTTACCCGTTACTGAGGTACACAGGATAGAATACTGGATAAATCCGATGACACTTCACATGCTATTGAGGAAGATGCAACCTCAAATACCAGTAATTGTATTTCATACTTCATAAATAAAATCTCCTAAGGCAAAGAAAGTGGATGACTTGATGTATGATTTTTTTTGTGGTTGGGTTGAACAGTAGGACGAAGTGTCCACTGGTTGCTGCTAGTACAGGGCAGAAATGGGCTCCAGTAGATAGTCAGGTTGGAGCTCATTCAGAAGTGATAAGAAAATTGGAAGAGGACAGGCAGTGGTATGGTGATATGCCTGGCAGACAAGGCGAATACTTCACTTTACTGCTTAGTAGTTTGGGTTTTCTGGAATTGGCCACAGAGGCTATAGATGATGAGAAGCTGAATGAATTGTTTTCTGAGTTTGGTATAATTACTTCTTGAAATATTATGGGGGTTCCAAGGGGGTGGAGAAAATATCATCGGCTGAGAGAAGGGAAGTTGTATCTAATGATAAGGATGCATTACTGCTGAATGATTCTGTTATTAGAAGTGACTCAGTTGAGATTGAAGAAATAAAGTCTAGTTCTGTTGAAGATGTCAAACCTGTAGCAAAACCTGAAATTGAATTTGGTAAAAGTGGGCAAAACAGTGCAACTTTTCTTCAGAAAGATGTCAAAATAGAGGTAAAGTTAGTCTTCATTTTTGTGAAAACAAAAACAATTTTTCTGTAAATCCGGGTGATAGCTTGGAATCAGAGGTTGAATTTGGCAATCTTGTGTTAAGTTAGAAGTCAACAAAAATACACAGGAGAGGGACTCCATTCGAGTAGCTTTACAGAAGAAAACAACAACTTGTGCCGAGTACTGGGACAATGTTCTAGCTTCTACATCAAAAGAAAGAGCTGCATGAACTGCTGTAAATGCAAAATTTCGGGAAATGGATGTTGTCCACTTGATTATTAATAGGATGAAGAATGAAACTTCCATTGAGGAGATTGAGGAAAGGATACATGGCATGGCACAGAAGTTACAACATGGGACCATGCATTTGAAAGAAGAGAAACACCTCATTCGTGAGATCAAACAACTGACACAGGCCAGCGAGCAGCTTTGTCCAAGTATGGGCACACAAGCTGAAGTTCAAGGGGCACTGGAAACACTTGCAAGAATTCTTAAATTAGCAGGTGCTGAAGTTGAACAATCTGTGATTGGCATAATGCAAAATGACATAGTCAAGCTTTTTGGCAGTATTAAAAGTTATGATGATGACCACGCAGAACTAGCGGTAAAGCTATCTAGGACCTTAAAATATGACTGTGTGAGTCTGAATAGTAAAGGTACACTTTGCTATGTTGTTGAGACTGATTCTGATATTGAAATTGCTCAAGGTAGTTCACCAAAAAAACAGAGTTTGATTGAGACTGCTATAAACTTGCAGGAGGTGTGTCAATTCGAGCAAGCTCAGGTTGAAGAGGCAGGATGTGATAGGAAAATTTTAATGTCCAATGCTGCTGATCTTTTGATATTTGATGCATCTTCTACACCTGAAGCTTATAGGATGCAGAATCAGCAAATGGTGGAACATGAACCTGTGAATTTTTTCTGCTTTGCGGCAAGAATTCATGCTTCCATCAGTTGTTTATGCTTGTCTATATCACCTACAACATTTGTTCAAGTTAACACTCTGGCTGCAGAGAAGTTGTACTCTCTACCTGGTGACTAGACTGATCTTGGTCCGAATACATTGTTTTTTTTGTGTGATGCGGTACTGGAACCATTGGCCTTAGTTTGGCACATCGTGTTGGCATGGTAGTGGGCATTGAAGTGAATGCATCTACAGTGTTAGATGCTCAAAGGGATGCAAAGATCAATGGTATAAAATACTGCAAGTTTCTCTGTGCTAAGGTAGAAGATGTCACGAGTTTTCTACTCAAAGAATATATAGTTGCGCCACTGCAGGAAGAGAGTACAAAAATAGCAGAGATATATAATGTGTGTTGCTGAGTCTTCTCAATTCCAGGGGGTTGGTCAGGAAGTGTTGCTGCCATGCTGGAAGAGTGTGGGTAGGGCAACCTTGCCAATGGGGGGCTGCTGTGAGGGGCAGTTTCACACCAGTCCATGACTGATAGACGGCAGAGATGCTACTTGGGTAGATATGGCGACGTTCGGCATGCATCCCTATAGTCGTCCATGAAAAAGAAATTTACTAGGGGGAATGCTCCAGTGTTGGGCGTCCAGAGGGTGGACATAGCTACCACGGATGCTACTTGGGAACAAGTGGAGACGTTGGCATACAGACCCTACCTTCGAACTTCAGGACAAGCACTTTCTCCCATGGGAGGTGTCATGTTATGCACGTAATAACATTATTATTTTAATTCTTTTTTTTTTAATTTACTTTATTTTATTTCTGTTAAAGAATTAATTAGTTATAGGGGTATTTTTAGAATATTTCATTTATAGGAATATTTTTGTAATATTTTATCTTAAACCTTGTAAGGGTGAACCCTATTTAAGGGGTAAGAGTAATGAGAAAGTAAAGCATTAATTTTAGGTTCAACAAGGTTTTGAGCTCTCCACAACGAGCTCAGGGGTGTGCGTTCTCCTTAACGAACCTAAAATTTTCAAGCTTTCCTTTGGCTTGATTGTCATCTTTCTCTTCTTTCTCCCTATGAATCTATGTGTCAGATCTGGGACCATAACACTGAGACATGCGAAGTAAAAATTATGCTTCTCTTTCGACTTTCTTTGTTTAATCTATCAGACCAAGCTCTATGCAAAGAGAGAAATTGAAAAGAGTGGAATCAGAAAGATAAGAGAAATGATAGTGGTTAGAGATAAAATTGGTATTATTGATACCATTCAGTTATGTGACTTCCGTCGGCAACACCAAAGTTGTTAGTAGTGCCCAAATCGGCTAGAGAAGGGAAGAAATTGAAGATGCCGAAAGACAGTGCAAACGCCTAAGTTTCAAAATTTTCACAATTCGCTTTTGGGCAGCAAATAGTGTTGAAGGAAATCAAACTTACCTATGACTTCTGTCGGCAACGGCCAAATATGCTAGACCGACAAAAAAATTGTGGATGCTGGAAGATGTATGGCAGGAGGAATCAATTTTCTGTAGCTAGAGAGGAGTCGTGGCTTGGCTGCCCAACCTTCCATCGAAATTTGAAATACTTCCTTTGCTCTTGATAAGTTGAAGCGAAAGACGTGGCTTGGCTGCCCAACCTTCCATCGAAATTTGAAATACTTCCTTTGCTCTTGATAAGTTGAAGCGAAAGACGCTGAACTCCCCTAATGAATCACCATCCCGACTCCCACTGGTTTATGTAAACGAGCCGACTTGAGAGCTCACAAATCGAACCGCCACTCGTTCTAGCTTCGCTTGTTTACATAGACGAACCCAAAACCCGATTTTGAATTCAATTCAAGAATGGGTTTATTTGAACCAAACCGAGCCGGCACTGAGCCAAGCTCGAGTTATATGCGAACGTACTCAGTTCGATGCCACCCCTATCTGTGGATAAGGTCCAATAGCTGAATAGATTACGGCAAGGAGGCACTTGTGCATCCACTGAGCTACAAGAGGAAAGAAGCAATAGTAGGAATACCAAAGCGCTTCAAGGCTCATGAAGTTCAATCTTTTTAACTAATAAGTTAGGTGTGGCCTGTTTTATTGTTATGAGTTTGATTTTAAGCTTGAACAAGAAGGTCACTTGGCTCGGAGATCTTCCACTCTCCAAAGTACATAGGCTCTTGCTCCCGTTCCCAAATTTTAGTGTCTTCTCCCCCTGATGGTTACGAAACTTGCCGTGTCGACCCATACTTTGCCTGGGGCATCTCAGTTTATAGGGTTAGAATCATATCAGAGACAATCCAATGGGTCGGATAGGGTACCCAATTAAGGGTCCGAATCTTTAAAAAGATTAGGCTATGGAGGATTTAGATATCCACAAAACACCTCTCTGGAAGAGACTAGCAAGAGAGGAAAATGGGGTGCGGGGGCCTGTTCAACACGCTGTTCATCACACTTTCGATATAATCGCTTACAACATTATTATCTCTACAAATGCTCTTCTCACCCAGAATTTCATGCTCCTAAGGACTCTGCTTCTACTAGATTTTCGGTCATCAATGCTATCATCTGACACACCTGTTGTTAAGTCGAGAACATCCAATACAGATAAGCAGTGTAGGATCATGTATTACTGCTTCAAAGAGTTCCGAAGGATCATAATTCTGAGATGGTCTCTACAAGCATCTGCCTCGTCGCCGATTCCGATTCTGAATTAACATCTTAGGTTCACTCTCCTTGTACAAAAAATTCGTGGCGAGAGACCACTTCTGCTGTAGTGAGTTTCAAATTTTCCCACTTTATGACTCCTTGTGTATTTTTATATATGTTGCTTATTACTGTCTCACCTGCTTTTCTTAGTCCAAAGTGCACATTTGGTTTGTTCCTAGCTTCCTTCCTGGTTGTTTGATATCTTTGTCAGGTTTTCTTTTTCACAAGGAATGTTTTCTTTTTCTGTGTGGATGACACTCTTGTATTTCCATTTCATTTTGTGGTTTATTTATGTCCAATGAGCTTGAGTGTTGAGTTTTCGCCTTAGTTGTAGACAGTGATTTGGGGATTCTTTAAATGGCCGTTCTCAGGGCTGGCTGTTTAATTTCATTATGGATTCTTCGTTTGCATGTATTAGGATTTTAACTTTTTAACCTTCTTTGAGCTTGAGTTTCATTCTATACTTTGAATCTAGCTCCACTATCCACTAGTCTTTTGCTATCTCATGAATATTTTTCATATAACGTAGTGAAAATTACAATTATAAGAATTTATACCATTTCATCCCCATTCTTTCCTTTATTCATTTTCCTATCCAACTCCAAATCAAAGTACATTTGGCATGGTTGACCCTCGAATACATAAAAGATTCTTTTGCTGAGAAAAAAAATTTGGCCAAACCTACTCAAGATGACAAATATGACCAATGAAAGGAAAATTGAGGGCTAGATATCCATTTTGTTTAACCTTTCTTAGTCCTCATCCTGATTTCAACTATTGAATTATGGAAAAGTGAAATACTTCATTGACATCAATAACTTGTTGTAATTAGAGTATATTAACCTCTATTTATAATAGAGGAAGGTAGTAGAGTCCAATTACAATAAAACTACCCTTGTCCTAATTACACCCAAAGTCTAACACTTAAAGATAAGTCCTAACATTATTAAATAACTCAATATAGATAAAATACAAACATAGCTCAAACTAAAACTCTTCTTTGACGTGACCATAAGATAAGATACTTTTGTGAGTCCTTCTTGATCTTCCAATTGATGTGATAAGGATGTTAGCTCATGGTAATCATTGTGGGTCCTACTTCTTATGGGGCTTGGGCCCATCTTGTGGCCTTCCTTGGTCGTGTGGCCCATCTTATAATAATCTTAGATATGTGGGCCTTCCTTGATCGTGTGGGCTTGAGCCTATCTTCCAACAGTCATCCTCAAGTTGGGGGTGAGAGAACAACATGAACTCCCAGTTTGCTGCAAATGATGTATAATGTTGGATGTAGGGCACACTCTGTCTTCTATCGGTAGTGTATCTATCGGCATTGCTCTGAAGTGTCCACCACCGTGTCCCTCCACAGGACAATGACTCTAAGTGGTAGGAGACATAAAAGCCATTACATAGGGGGGGGGGGGGGGGGGGGGGGGGGGGAGGGGGGTGCAGGGAGGGATAACGTAGAAGTAATAATAAGTTCCTCTGTCATGGTTTCCCAACCGTGATATTTTTTGGACGGGTTAAAATAAATGATGGTATGAGGCCACCTCTTCTTCAATAATAATGTCCCCAAAGAGGCATAATAGTAGCAGTTGTATATAACACGACCATCTTCCAACACATATAACACGAACCAAATAATAAACTTTGTAAAAGAACCCATGAAATAATCCGATATAAAAATTTCTTCATTGATGCACAAGCTTCATCTTTTATGCTCCCCTTTTCTTGAATATTTTGTCACATAAACTTATCCACAACATAAGGAATAAAATACCTCTTTCTTGTACTTCTTCTACTTCTCCCAATGGCAGTGATCCCAGCTTGAACCAAATATCATAGATGTAGCAATACGCCCAAATAACAGAAAAGTATAAATAATCCCTCAAATCAGGGAGAAGTGAGATATTTTCCTGATATATCAACTCAAAAAGTGACGCAAAACAATTGGCATAAATTCAGATTTTTTAATACAGTATAATACCAGCATGACCTTTGATTCTTCCAATGCGAATATATCTTTAAATATATATAAGATTGACATAAAAAATTTCATTCTAAAACTAGACTTAAATAAATTTCATCCAAGTATAACTTCTCTTCATAAAATATAGTTATTAGAAGATAAATAATCTGATAGATTTCAGTTTCTGTCATCTAGCCAAACGAAGCACTGTGTCTCCTTTTTTTCCAGAATGACCATTGATTCTTCAAGGATAAATATCTCCTTACAAAAAAATCATACCTAGAATTGGTTGAATAGGTAATAAAATAGACTTACATATCTTTCTTTTGATATATAATACTCCATATAAAGTCTCTTTCTTGATAACATAAAATACCTCGAAAGTTAAGGCTTTCTGCTGCAGCTCGAACCTCTTTTTCAATATGACCTTTTTTGTTTCAAATATCAATTTCTCTTTGTAGAAAACTCAGATAAAAAATTGGTTGAATAGGTAAAATAATAGACTTAAAGATTTTTCTCTTGATATATATTTATTCATATAAAGTCTAGCTCTTGATAGCAAAAAATACGTCAGAATCTAAAGATTGTTGCTGCTGCTTGAACCTTTTTGCAACCTGACCTTTGCTCATTCAAATATCAACATCTCAATGTAGATAACTCCGATTCAAAAAAATAATTTTTTTTGGAAAGTAGGCTCAAATATATTTTCGTCAATATATAATTTTAAATATGAAAAACTTTGTATAGAGGTAAAAAACACAAAGAAATTTACGGGTATAGGGACTGAAAAAAATAACTATGAACCTAGACTTAATGTTTAGGGTTTAGAGAAAAGGATCACATTACCTCCGTGAGTTGGCCCAGTCAACTCATAAAACCCGCTCTAATACCATGTTGAATTTATGGAAAAGAGAAATACTTTATTGACATCAATAACTTGTTGTAATCAGAGTACATGAACCTCTATTTATAATAGAAGAAGGTAGTAGAGTCTGTTATGGTCCTGGGTTAAGTACCTATGCCTTCCGCTCCTGACAGGCCGGTCTTTTGGGTAGTATTGGCTAGGTGCTTAACATTTGGTATCAGAGCGGGCGCCACATTGCGAGTTCGATTCCTAGGGTGTGCAGAGCCTGGATTAAAATTACTGGTAGGTTGCGGTTGGGCTAGTGTCTCTGGTCCGCCGTGGTCGTTGGCTCGTAACGGTGGGAGTACTGTTATGGGACAACAATCACAGTGCATCAGACAGCTGGATTCTGGGTTAAGTACTTATGCCTTCCACTCCAAACAGGCCGGTCTTTTGGGTAGTATTGGCTAGGTGTATAACATTTAGTAACAGAGCAGGCTCACACTTCGCGAGTTTGATTCCCGGCAACGGCGCAGAGGCTGGATTAAAATTACTGGTAGGGTCGGTAGAAACCGGGTTGGGCCAGTGTCGCTGCGTCACACGTAAAGGCTGGATTAAAAATACAGGTAGGGTCGGCAGAAATCGGGTTGGGCCTGTGTTGTTGCACCGCCGTGGTCATCGGCTCGTGAAGGTGGGGTGATGTTATGGTCTTGGGTTAAGTACCTATGCCTTCCGCTCTTGACATGCCGGTATTTTGGGTAGTATTGGCTAGGTGCATAACAGAGTCCAATTACAATAAAACTATCTTTGTCCCAATTACACCCAAACTCTAACACTTAAAGATAAGTCCTAACATAATTAAATAATTCAATATAGATAAAAGACAAACATAACTCAAACTAAAACTCTTATTTAACGTGACCATAAGATAAGATACTTTTGTGAGTCTTTCTTGATCTTCCAACTGATGTAATAAGGATGGCAGCTCATGGTAATCATTGTGGTAGATTCAAAGCTTAGAGCTCTTTATTTTGGTTGCTCACGGCAACTCCTCTTGGTGGAAATCGTTGGTCGTTGCTGCTCTCTTCAGCAATTCGGTTTGGTTGTTCTAGCAGTCACTCTTGGGCTAGAAAATATTGACACTTGGAAACCAACAGAGTTGCTACCCTCTTGAAGCGGCAACCAAGCTACCACAAATTGTGCCCTCAGAATGAATAAGAGTAGAAATAGGAACAAAGCTTCCAAAGATGGAAAAATCTTTTCTACATGTAGCTCAGTGGGTAGATTTTCTATGATTCAAGCTAATCAAGTAACGTGATTATCAACTTCGACGATATCCAACACCAAGAAAGATTATCAAGTAACGTGATTATCAACTTCGACGATATCCAACACCAAGAAAGATTATCAAGAAATCAACGTAATTACTTATGGATATTAATTTAGAATGACAGAACACTAATCGTTATATCTTTTGGAGATTAATCAGCGTGTATCAAGTGTTACACAAGATGAATTTGCAGAGACTTCTGCTAGATTATAGAACATGGAATGGGCAGAGAAGATTTAGGCCTACGACAAATTTCAGCATTCATGGGCTTTGGTCGAATTACAACAACAGTTCATGGTCATCCAATTGTGACCCAGACAACCCTTTCGATGCCTCTACTAAGATGAAAAGAAATTGGCAAACACTGGCTTGCCGATCTCCGATGAGTTCCAATTATGTGAACATGAATGGGAGAAGCATGATACCTGGTTTGAGTCTATTCTGAGCCCGCTTTACTCCTTCCGGAGTGGCGCCATTTATGAGCCCGCCTGTCGGTCAGCTGGATGGACTTTGCACTCTTGTTTGATGGATGGGAGATCCCATTAGTGGAAGGAGACATCGATTGAAGGAGACATAACTAGAACATTAGAAGGTGGTTCGAGTTGGCCCTACTCGCTAGGTTAACTCGATAGCTTCGAGTTTTATGTACGAGAGTTTTTTGGTTTGATTGCCAATGATCTGATTTTTAAGCTCTTGTAGTGCTTTCAGGGGTGAAGCCACTATCCATGGTGGCAATCATCTTGATAAACTCCTTCATGCGGTTGCCTCCGAGCATACTGGCATGGTGACAATTACTAGCAACAAGGAATGCAAAAACAAGGGCACAATAAAGAGAAAAAATAAAAAAGTTTGGAATTTTAAAATATCATAGCTACTAGTCCTGAAAAATCAAAACTCTTATATCATGTTGATTTTTTAGGACTTCATGGATTTAACTCATGGAGAAAAAGAGAGACGACTTATTGGGAGAAAATAGGAGGAAGAAAAAGATTATGGACTTGTGTCCTAACCCTTTCCCTAATGTTCAATTTATAGATTAATAATCCTATAATATTACAACATGTCCCTAATTTCAACTTAACAAGATAGCCATGCTTTTTTTATCTTACATGAATAGGTTCACCTAGTGAGGGCAGACAATTTGCATACACTTTCATCCTTTCACATGCCATCATCTTCGGACAAAATTCGAATATTTTTACCCTCATAACCCCTAATTTAAATAATTATCATCTTTTATTGTGTAACCTCTTAATTAACAAATAAAACAACTAACGAAAGGGTTCCTTTCGGTTGTGAAATTGAGGGTAAAATTCCCTCAAACAACCCCAGCTCACCACTTGGCTTATACCTAAACATAATGGAGATTGAACCCGCTAGAGAAGTCTGATAAAGATGGATGCTCTGAATCTGGAACAGGCGCCCAGTTCTGTAAGGATCTGGCTAAAAAGAAAAAGAGTTGTATAGATCGCTTCTTCAAAGGGTCCAGACCACTCAGTGGAAACCCTGACAAGCCGGTCTCTTCAAAGCCTAATAACGACATGACATAATTACTACAATTCCGAATCTCCATTAGAAAGGCACCCACAAGGTTCTTGTTTCCAACAGCTCTGAGCGCCTCCTGACTCAAGTTCCTCCATGGAGAGGGGAGGAGGCAGTTCTTCCGACCTCAATTCTTAGCAGAGGAGGGAGGGGGCGGCTTTTTGGCTACGCCATGCAAAAGCGGAGGAGGGACAGCCCCTCCCTTGTTCGACTATGCAAAAGTAGAGGGGAAAGAAGGCCCTCCCTCTGTCTGGTTCTCTTGCACGCCAAGGAGCAGAGAGTTTTTTTTTTTAAGGTGAAATATTAAAAATAAACAGATTTTTTTAAAAAAAGGAGATAATTAAATAATCTTATAACTTCCATTAAAATCTAAATTATAAGGGTAAATACGAAATTACTGGCCATATTTTTAAATACAGATCATATCCAGAAATTACAAACTTATGTGCATTTAATTTTTATTTTTACCATTGAAATTAAAGTGAATGATTAAAAATAAGTTTTTTTTATATTTATTAATCATTCTATGTATATATGGTGACAGTATTTTGAGATTTTTATTTTTTATTTATTTTTTATAATAAATTAAGATAGTATTACTATTGAAAATCTATTGAGCTTGCGCATGGTACGTGGAAACCGTAAACCCCACCGGCCACCAGAATAAATAAACGCTTTATAAGGCTTTTTACTGAAGTCATAAGAGTTTACATATGGATAGCTATGCAAGGAATACGAAGCGGAAGCTATGCCCCTTGCCTTTCTTCTTTGTCTTCGTCAGCTTCACCATCCAGTTCCACTGAGCTGCCGTTCTTGCGTTCATTTGGAATCTACTCAGGAAGACGGCTGATGGGTGCTGAGAACGAGCGTCGTCAAAGAATTGGGTGGTGGGGATGACGAAGATCAAGAAGATAAAGGCTGCGGCGGGAAGACTGCAGTCCACCAGAGACAGAGCGGAGTCTAAATGCCCGATAATTTCGTTGCAGAGGTTGTTCTAAAACAAAATGTAATTGCTTCTTGCATTATTTCTTATAGTTTCCCCTTCTTCGATTACCATTCCCTTTTCTTTGCTCTGTACTTGTTATGGAGAGTTTCATTATCTTCTTTCTTTTTATGTTTCCGCGGCGGGGAGCGCCTTCGCGATTATCATCAATGTTTCTTCGTCCGTATCTCTCCTTCTTTACCCTCTCAGACTTTCTTGATTCTAAAAATGCGCCTCTTCTAGAAACTAATGCCAATGGCGGACGAAGTGAAATAATGCCCTTAGCCTTTTTTTCTTCGTCTTCATCACCTTCATCATCCAGTTCCGCTGCGCTGCCGTTCTAGCGTTCATTTGGAATCCACTCAGGAAGACGCTGATGGGTACTGAGAACGAGCGTCGTCAAAGAATTGGATGGTTGGGATGACGAAGATCAAGAAGAGGAATGCTGCGGTGGGAAGACTGCAGTCCACGAGAGAGCGCAGAGTCTAAATGGCCCATAATTTCGTTGCAGAGGTTGTTCTAAAACAAAATGTAATTGTTTATTTTTTTATTTCTTATCGTTTCTCCTTCTTCAGTTACCCTCGAATACATAAAAGGTACTTTTGCTGAGAAAATGAATTTGGCCAAACCTACTCAAGAGCACAAATATGACCAATGAAAGTAAAGTTGAGGGCTGGATATCCATTCTGTTTAACTCTTCTTCTTCTTGGTCCTCATCCCGATTTCAACTGTTGAATTTATGAAAAAGTGAAACATTTCATTGATATTAATAACTTGTTATAATCAGAGTACATGAACATCTATTTATAATAGAAGAAGGTAGTAGAGTCCAATTACAATAAAACTACCCTTATCCCAATTACACCCAAACTCTAACACTTAATGATAAGTCATAACATAATTAAATAACTCAATATAGATAAAAAACAAATATGACTCAAACTAAAACTCTTATTTGACGTGACCATAAGATAAGATACTTTTGTGAGTCATTTTTTATCTTCCAACTAATGTGATAAGGATGTTACCTCATAGTAATCATTGTAGGTCCTACTTCTTATGGGTTTGGACCCATCTTGTAGGTCTTCCTTGGTTGTGTGGCCCATCTTATAATAATCTTATATATGTGGGTCTTCCTTGGTCGTGTGGGCTTGAGCTTATCTTCCAACATCACCTAAAGAAGAAAGCCATTTTTTTTTTATCTTACATGAATAAGTTCACACAGTGAGGGCAGGCAATGTTGCATACACTTTCATCCTTTTTTCTTCAATGTGAATTTCATTTAGAAATCTTTATAAACTAATGAAGCCAAAGATCTATTTTAGCACTCAAAAATATCAACACTGTTCAATTTTTTGTATAATATAAAGTTTTGAAAATTTTACGAAGTTTTGCAATCAAATCCAAAGCCTAACACATGAATTCTAGCTAGGGGTAGCGTCGAGCTGAGTCGAGCCTGAACTTGCCTATGTTCGAGCCGTGTCACTAAAGAAATAAGTATAGAACTCGCAACCCGGACCCATATAACAGAGGCAATACGTAGGTGGGCCGAGTCAGAGTGACCCAAATTGTGTTGACCCGAACCGAGGTGACTTGGTCCAAGTCTCGGTAGAACAATAAGGGATTGGTTCGTTGGGGTAACTCGCTGAATTAAAATCAACCAACCTCTGAACTTAGCAAAGATTTTAATTTTGAAATAGTGTCTTCTTCCCTAAACCGCGCAGGTGATCAGTCATCTTCAACCTCCCAAAATGGAAACAATTCTAGTGCAATGCTGGCTTACAACAGAGCAACGCTAATTGTAACGCAGACAGATAACTCGAAAATCAACAGAGTTGTCGTCCTCCCGAATCGGCAACCAAGCTTCCGCAAATTATGCTCTCAGAATCAATCAGAGTAGAAATAGGAACAAACTTCCGAAGATGGAAAAATCTTTTCTACATTTAGCTCAGTGGGTAGATTTTTCGTGATTCAAGCTAATCAAATAACGTGATTATCAACTTCATCGATATCCAACACCGAGAAAGATTATCAAGTAATCAACGTAATTATTTATGGAGATTAATCTAGAATGACAGAACACTGATCTTTATATCATCTGGAGATTAAACAACGCGAATCAAGCGTTACATGAGATGGATTTGCAGAGACTTCCGCTGGATGACAAAACACGGAATAGGCAGAGAAGATAATCTTGGCCTATGGTTGATTTTGGCATTCATGGGCTTTGGTCGAATTAAAACAATGGGTCATGATCGTCCAATTGCGTCCTAGACAACCCTTTCGATGCCTTTGCTAAGATGAAAAGAAATTGGCCAACATTGGCTCACTGAGCTCCGACGGGTTCCAATTTTGTGAATACGAATGAGAAAAGCGTGATACCTGTTTTGAGTCTACTCTGAGCTAGCTTTGCCCTTTTTGGAGTGACACCATTTCTGAGCCCGCATGCTGGTCGGTCGGGTGGACTTTGCACTCTCATTCAAAGAATGGGTGATCCCATTAGCAGAAGAAGACATTTATCATGCACAACGGGCTTGATTTTAGTAAAAAATGACATATGGATTGGGAGTCAACACTCTTCAGTTTAAAATCTCTCGCATGGCCCTTTTCCTGACGATTGCAAAACCTAATATATAAAAAAACTAAAAAGAGTTTACAATCCCTAAAAGAAAATTACAGAGACTTTTTGAAATTATCTCTCTCTACATTTGAGCATTTCAATTTTAGATGTACACTTTTTTGTTAAATCAAAACTTGAGCTTTCACTTTCCCTTTATCTCGTAAAAAAATAAAAAAGATAAGGCAAAAAGATTGCAACAAAATGAAAATTTTAGAGTTGATGTATGAAATTTTTTTAAAAAAACTAATAAATGTAAGTAAAGAAAATTTATTCACTCACCACAAACGAACACAAAAGTTTTGTTATCAAAGTTTGGGAAATTCCACTAGTTCTACCCTAATAGCTTGGAATTTTATAAGAAAGAGATTTCTAATTGATCCTAACATGTTTTGAATATGGATATGCATGCTTGAAACTTGTTAAAGATGAAAATGACCTATGGATCCAAACCTTTTAAAGAGAATAAAAAATGTTGATTAAATTCTCAAGTGAACGTGCGGTGGGATATTTGCCTGAGTCAGAAAAGGCATTATTTTGCCCATGTAAAAAAAGTTGACCTAACAATCATACGTGATTGTAAAGAGATTTGTCATGCGTAACGAGCTATATGTTTGTAAGAAATGACTTAAGGATTGGGAGTCAACACTCGTCAGTTAAAAATCCCTCACCTCTCCCTTTTTCCGTTGATTGCAAAACCAAATATATAAAAAAAATAAAAAATAGTTTACAATGCCTAAAAGAAAATTACAGAGACTATTTGGAATTATCTCTCTCTACATTTATTCATTTCCATTTTAGATGTATACTTTTTTCTTAAATCAAAACTTGAGTTATCATTTTCTAATTGATCCTAACATGTTTTGAATATGGATATGCATGCTTGTAACATGTTAAAGTTGCAAATGACCTATGGATCCAAACCTTTTAAAGAGAATAACAATGCTTATTAAATTTTCAGGTGAACGTGCGGTGGGATATTTACCCGAGTCAAGCACGCCATTATTTTTGCATATGTACAAAAAGCAAACCTTACAATCATAGAAGATTGTAAAGTGATTTATCATGAGTAACGGGCTATATTTTTGTAAGAAAAGACTTATGGATTGGGAGTGAAGACGCATCAATTAAAAATCCCCCGTCTCCCCTTTTCCTGACGATTTAAAAACCTAATATATAAAAAAACTAAAAAGAGTTTAGAATCTCGAAAAAACAATTACAAAGATTTTTTGGAATTATCTCTCTCTACATTTGGGCATTTCTGTTTTAGATGACATTTCACTTTCCCTTTATCTCGTAAACAAAAAGATAAATAAAATAGATCTCAACAAAATGAAAATTTTAGAGTTTATATATGAATAGAATTTTAAAAAATGACAAAAGTAATTAATGAAAATTGATTCACACACCACAAATGCACACAAAAGTTTTCAAATCCAAGTTTGGGAAATTTCACTTGTTGAACACTAATAGCTGTGAATTTTAAAAGAAAGAGATTTCTTATTGATCCTAACAAGTTTTGAATACGGATTTGCATGCTCTAAATATATTAAAGATGCAAATGACCCCTATGATCCAAACCCTTGAAAGAGAATAACAAATGCTCATTAAATTCTCAAGTGAACGTGCGGTGAGATTATTACCCGAGTCAATCAAGCCATTATTTTGCTCATGTACAAAAAGATGACCTATAAATCATAGATGATTTCAAAGTGATTTATCATGCGTAAGATGCAAATTTTTTGGAAGAAATGACTTATAGATTGGGAGTCAACACTCAACAGTTAAAAATCCCGCGCCTCCCCCTTTTCCCGACGATTTCAAAACCTAATATATTAAAAAACTAAAAAGAGTTTACTTTCCCTAAAAAAAATTACAAATACTTTTTGGAATTATCTTTCTCTACATTTGTGCTTTTCCATTTTAGATGTATACTTTTTTCTTAAATCAAAACTTGAGTTTTCACTTTCCCTTTATCTCGCAAACAAAAAGCCAAGGCAAATAGATCACAACAAAATGAAAATTTAAGAGTTTTTGTATGGAAAAAAATATAAAATAATAAAAAATGTAAGTTAAGAAAATTTATTCACACACCACAAATGAACACACAATCTTTGTTATCCAAGTATGGGAAATTCCACTAGAACCTAATAGCTTGAAATTTTATAAGAAAGAGATTTCTCATTGATCCTAACATGTTTTGAATTTGGATATGCATGCTTGAAACATGGTAAAGATGGAAATGACCCCTTTGATCCAAACCTTTTAACGAGAAAAAAAAATCCTCATTAAATTCTCAGGTGAATGTGGAGTGGGATATTTACTTGATTCAAACAAGCCATTATTTTGCTCATGTATGAAAAGCTTACCAAACAATCATACATGATTGTAACGTGATTTCTCATGCATAATGGGTGATATTTTTGTAAGAAATGATATTTGAAAACTCAAAAGAGATTACAATCCCTAAAAAAACATTACAGTGACTTTTTGGAATTATCTCTCTCTACATTTGTGCATTTCCATTTTAGATGTATACTTTTTTCTTAAATCAAAACTTGAGTTTTCACCTTCCCTTTATCTCGTTAACGAAAAGATAAGGCAAATAAATTACAACAAAATAAAAATTTTAAAGTTTATTTATGGAACAAAATTTAAAACAATAACAAATGTAAGTAATGAAAATTTATTCGCACACCACAAACGAACACAACAGTTTTTTTATCCAAGTTTGGGAAATTCCACTAGTTCAACCCAAATAGCTTGGAATTTTATAAGAAAGAGATTTCTGATTGATCCTAACATGTATGAATATGGATATGCATGCTTGAAACATGTTAAAGATACAAATGACCTATGGATCAAAACCTTTTAAAGAGTATAACAAATGCTCATTAAATTCTCAAGTGAACGTGCGGTGGGATATTTATCCGAGTCAAACAAACCATTTTTCGCTCATGTACAAAAAGTTGACCTAACAATCATACATGATTGTAAAATGATTATCATGTGTAATGTGCTATATTTTTTTAAGAAATGACTTATGGAATGGGAATCAACAATCATCGGTTAAAATTCCCCCCACCCTCCACATTTTTCTCACGATTACAAAACCTAATATATAAAAAAACTAGAAAGAGTTTACAATCCCTCAAAAAAAATTACAGTGACTTTTAGGAATTATATCTCACAACATTTTTGCATTTCATTTTTGGATGTATAATTTTTTCTTAAATCAAAACTTAAGTTTTTACTTTCCATTTATCTCGTAAACAAAAAGATAAGGCAAATAGATCACAACAAAATGAAAATTCTAGAGTTTATGTATTGAAAAAAAATTAAAACAATTACAAAATGTAAGTAAATAAAATTTATTCACACACCAAAAAATAACACAAAAGGTGTTTTATCCAATTTTTGGAAATTCCACTTGTTCAATCCAAATAGCTTGGAATTTTATAAGAAAGAGATTTCTAATTGATCCTAACACGTTTTTAATATGGATATGCATGTTTGAAACTTGTTAAAGATCCAAATGACCTATGGATCTAAACCTTTTAAAGAGAATAAAAAATGCTCATTAAATTCTTAACAGAACGTGCGGTGGGTCTTTGCCCGAGTCAGACAAGCCATTATTTTGCCCATGTAAAAAAAGCTGACCTTACAATCATAGGTGATTGTAAAGAGATTTGTCATGCGTAATAGGCTATATTTTTGTAAGAAATGACTTATGGATTTGGAATCAACACTCATTAGTTAAAAATCCCTCGCCTCCCCCTTTTCTTGACGATTGTAAAGCCAAATATATAAAAAAAATAAAAAGAGGTTAAAATCCCTAAAAGAAAATTAAAGAGACTTTTTGGAATTATCTCTAAATTTGTGAAGTTCGATTTTAGATTTCTATTTTTTTTTTGAAATATAAAAATTAAGTTTTCACTTTCCCTTAATTTCGTAAACTAATAGATAAGGCAAATAGATCACAACAAAATGAAAATTTCAGAGTTTTGTATGGAAAAAAAAATTAAAAAAATAACAAATGTAAGTAAAGAAAATTTATTCACACACCACAAACGAACAAAACTTTTTTGTTATCCAAGGTTGGGAAATACCACTAGTTCAACCCTAATAGCTAGGAATTTTATATGAAAGAGATTTCTAATTGATCCTAACATGTTTTGAATATGGATATGCATGCTTGAAATATGTTAATGATGCAAATGGCCTTTGGATCCAACCCTTTTAAAGAGAATAACAAATGCTCATTAAATTCTCAAGTGAACGTGCGGTGGGATATTTACCCGAGTCAAACACGCCATTATTTTACGCATGTACAAAAAGGAGACGAAACATTCATAGATGATTGTAAAGTGATTTATCATGTGTAAAGGGCTATATTTTTGCAAGAAATGACTTATGGATTGGGAGTCAACACTCATCAGTTAAAAATCCCCCGCCTCCCCCTTTTCCTAATGATTGCAAAACCTAATATTTAAAAGACTAAAAAGAGATTAGAATCCTAAAAAACAAATTACAGTGATTTTTTGGAATTATCTTTCTCTATATTTGGGCATTTCTGTTTTAGATGTATACTTTTTTCTTAAATCAAAACTTGAGTTTTCACTTTCCCTTTATCTCGTAAACTAAAAGATAAGGCAAATAAGATCACAACAAAATGAAAATTTTAGAGTTTATGTATGAAAAAAATTTAAAACAATAACAAATGTTATTAATGAAAATTTATTCACATACCACAAATGCACACAAAATTTTTGTTATCCAAGTTTTGGAAATTCCACTAGTTCTACTCTAATAGCTATGAATTTTAAAAGAAAGAGATTTCTAATTGATGCTAACAAGTTTTTAATATGTATTTGCATGCTCTAAATATGTTAAAGATGAAAATGACCCCTTTGATCTAAACCCTTTAAAGAGAACAACAAATGCTCATTAAATTCTCAAGTCACCAGGCGGTGGGATATTCACTTGAGTCAAATAAGGCATTATTTTGCTCATGTACAAAAAGCTGACCTAAATATCATAGATGATTGTAAATTGATTTATCATGCATAACATGCTATATTTTATGAAGAAATGACTTACGGATTGGGAGTCAACACTCATCAGTTAAAAATCCCCCACCTCCCCCTTTTCCCAACGATTGAAAAACTTAATATATAAAAAAAATAAAAATAGTTTACTATCCCTAAAAAAATTACAAAGACTTTTTGGAATTATCTCCCTCAACATTTGTGCATTTCCGTTTTAGATGTATACTTTTTTCTTAAATCTAAACTTTAGTTTTCACTATCCCTTTATCTCGTAAACAAAAAGATAAGGCAAATAGATCACAACAAAATGAAAATTTTAGAGTTTAAGTATGGAAAAAAAATTAAAACAATAACAAATGTAAGCTAAGAAAATTTATTCACAAACCACAAATGAAAAAAAAAAATTGGTTTCCAAGTTTGTGAAATTCCATTAGTTCAACCCTAATAGCTTGAAATTTTATTAGAAAGAGATTTCTAATTGATCCTAACTTGTTTTGAATATGGATATGCATGCTTGAAACATGTTAAAGATTGAAATGACCCCTTGGATCCAAACCTTTTAACGAGAATAACAAATCCTCATTAAATTCTCAAGTGAATGTGCGGTGGGATATTTACCCGAGTCAAACAAGCCATTATTTTGCCCATGTACAAAAATCTGACCTAACAATCAGACATGATTGTGAAGTGATTTCTCATGCGTAATGGGTTATATTTTTGTAAGAAATAACTTATGGATTGGGAGTCTACAATTATCAGTTAAAAATACACTACCTTCCCCATTTCCCGATGATTGCAAAACCTAATATATAGGAAAACTCAAAAGAGATTACAATTCCTAAAAAAAAATTACAGAGACTTTTTGGAATTATCTCTCTCTACATTTGTGCATTTCTATTTTAGATGTATACTTTTTTCCTTAATCAAAACTTGAGTTTTCACCTTCCCTTTATCTCGTAAACAAAAAGATAAGGCAAATAGATCTCAACAAAATGAAAATTTTAGAGTTTATGTATGGAAAAAAATTTAAAACAATAAAAAATGTAAGTGAATATAATTTATTCACACACCACAAAAGATCACAGCAGATTTGTTATCCAAGTTTGGGAAATTCCGCTAGTTCAACCCAAATAGCTTGGAATTTTATAATATAGATATTTCTAATTCATCCTAACATGTTATGAATATGGATATGCATGCTTGAAACATGTTAAAGATGCAAATAACCTATAGATCTAAACCTTTTAAAGAGAATAAAAAATGCTCATTAAATTCTCAAGTGAATGTGCGGAGGGATATTTATCTGAGTAAACTAAACCATTATTTTGCCATGTAAAAAAAATAGCCTAACAATCATAGATGATTGTAAAAAGGATTTATCATGAGTAATGGGATATATTTTTGTAAGAAATGACTTACGGATTTGGAGTCAACACTCATCAGTTAAAAATCCCCCCACCCTCCTCCTTTTCCTCACGATTGCAAAACCTAATATATAAAAAAATAGAAAGAGTTTACAATCCCTCAAAAAACAACTACAATGACTTTTTTGAATTATATCTCTCAACATTTGTTCATTTCATTTTTAGATGTATACTTTTTTCTTAAATAAAAACTTGACTTTTCACTTTCCCTTTATCTCGTAAACAAAAAGATAAGGCAAATAGATCACAACAAAATGAAAATTTTAGAGTTTATGTATTGAAAAAAAATTAAAACAGTTACAAATATAAGTAAAGAAAATTTATTCACACACCACAAAATAACGCAAAATGTTTTTTATCCAATTTTGAAAATTCCACTTGTTCAATCCTAATAGCTTGGAATTTTATAAGAAAGAGATTTCTAATTGATCCTAACATGTTTTTAATATGGATATGCATGTTTGAAATTTGTTAAAGATCCAAATGACCTAAGGATCCAAACCTTTTAAAAAGAATAAAAAATGCTCATTAAATACTCAAGTGAACGTGCGGTGGGATCTTTGCTCGAGTAAGACAAGCCATTATTTTGCCTATGTAAAAAAAGCTGACCATTCAATCATAGGTGATCGTAAAGAGATTTGTCCTGCATAACGGGCTATATTTTTGTAAGAAATGACTTATAGGTTTGGAATCAACATTCATCAGTTAAACATCCCTCGCCTCCCCCTTTTCCCGACGATTGCAAAACCAAATATGTAAAACAATAAAAAAAGTTTAGAATCCCTAAAATAAAATTATAGTGACTTTTTGGAATTATCTCTCTCTAGATTTGTGCATTTACATTTTAGATTTATACTTTTTTCTAAAATAAAAAATTAAGTTTTCACTTTCCCTTAATCTCGTAAACTAACAAAAAGGCAAATAGATCAGAACAAAATGAAAATTTCAAAGTTTTTTATGGAAGTAAATTTAAAACAATAAAAAATGTAAGTAAATAAAATTTATTCACACATCACAAACGAACAGAAATTTTTTGTTATCCAAGGTTTGGAAATTCCACTAGTTCAACCCCAATAGCTTGGAATTTTATAAGAAAGAGATTTCTAATTGATCCTAACATGTTTTGAATATGGATATGCATGCTTGAAACATGTTAAAGACGCAAATGACCTTTGAATCCAACCCTTTTAAAGAGAAAAAAAAATGCTCATTAAATTCTCAAGTGAACGTGTTGTGGGATATTTATCTGAGTCAAACACGCCATTATTTTGCGCATGTACAAAAGGGAGACCAAACAATCATAAATGATGGTAAAGTGATTTATCATACGTAAAAGGGCTATATTTTGTAAGAAATGACTAATGGATTAAGAGTCAATACTCATCAGTTAAAAATCCCCTGCCTCCCCCTTTTCCTGACGATTGCAAAACCTAATATATAAAAAAACTACAAAGAGATTAGAATCCCGAAAAAAAATTACAGTGATTTTTTGGAATTATCTTTCTCTACATTTGGGCATTTCTTTTTTTGAAGTATATTTTTTTCTTTAATCAAAACTTGAGTTTTCACTTTCCCTTTATCTCGTAAACAAAAAGATAAGGCAAATAGATCACAAAAAAACGAAAATTTTAGATTTTATGTATGAAAAAAATTTAAAACAATAACAAATGTAATTAATGAAAATTTATTCACATACCACAAATAAACACAAAAGTTTTGTTATCCAACTTTTGGAAATTCCACTAGTTCTACTCTAGTAGCTGAGAATTTTTAAAGAAAGAAATTACTAATTGATGCTAACAAGTTTTGAATATGGATTTGCATGCTCTAAATATGTTAAAGATGCAAATGACCCCTTTGATCTAAACCCTTTAAAGAGAATAACAAATTCTTATTAAATTTTTAAGTAAACGTGCGGTGGGATATTTACCCGAGTCAAACAAGGCATTATTTTGCTCATGTAAAAAAAGTTGACCTAAAAATCATAGATGATTGTAAATTGATTTATCATGTGTAACATGCTATATTTTTGGAAGAAATGACTTACGGATTGGGAGTCAACACTTATCAGTTAAAAATCCCCCACCTCCCCCTTTTCTCAACGATTGAAAAACCTAATATATCAAAAAACTAAAAAGAATTTACTATCCCTAAAAAAAATTACAAAGACATTTTGAAATTATCTCTCTCTACATTTGTGCATTTCTATTTTAGATGTATACTTTTTTCTTAAATCAAAACCTTAGTTTTCACTTTCCCTTTATCTAGTAAACAAAAAGATAAGGCAAATAGATCACAACAAAATGAAAATTTTAGATTTTAAGTATGGAAATTTTTTTAAAACAATAACAAATGTGAGTAAAGAAAATTTATTAACACACCACAAACGAACGCTAAAGTTTTGTTATCCATGTTTTGGAAATTCCTCTTGTTCAAACCTAATAGCTTCGAATTTTATAAGAAAGAGATTTCTAATTGATCCTATCATGTTTTGAATATTGATATACATGACCTATGGAACGAAACCTTTTCACGAGAATAACAAATGCTCATTAAATTCTAAAGTGAACGTGCGGTGGGATATTTACACGAGTGAAACACGCCATTATTTTGCCCATGTACAAAAAGATGACCTAACAATCGTAGATGATTGTAAAGTGATTTGTCATGTGTAACGGGCTATATTTTTGTAAGAAATGACTTATGATTTAGGAGTCAACACTCATCAGTTAAAAATCCCTTATCTCCCCCTTTTCCTGACAATTGCAAAACTTAATATAAAAAAACCAAAAAGAGTTTACAGTCCCTAAATAAAAATTACAAAGATTTTTTGGAATTATCTCTCTCTACATTTGGCATTTCCGTTTTAGATGTAAACGTTTTTCTTAAATAAAAACTTGAGTTTTCACTTTACCTTTATCTCGTAAACAAAAAGATAAGGCAAATAGATCACAACAAAATGAAAATTTAAGAGTTTATGTATGAAAATTTTTTAAAACAATAAAAAATGTAAGTAATGAAAATTTATTCACACACAACAAAAAAACAGAAAAGTTTTGTTATCCAAGTTTGGGAAATTCCACTAGTTCAACCCTAATAGCTTGGAATTTTATAAGAAAGAGATTTCTAATTGATCCTAACAAGTTTTGAATATGGATTGGCATGCTTGAAATATGTTAAAGATGCAAATCATCCCTTTGATTCAAACCTTTTAAAGACAATAGCAAATGGTCATTAAATTCTCAAGTAAATGTGTGGTGGGATATTTACCCTAGTCAAAGAAGCCATTATTTTGCCCATGTAGAAAATGCTGACCTAACAATCATAGATGATTGTAAAGTGATTTATCATGCGTAACGAGCTATATTTTTGTAAGAAATGACTTATGGATTGCAACTCAACACTCATTAGTTAAAAATCCTCCACTTCCCCCCTTTCCCCGATGATTGCAAAACCTTATATATAAAAAAACTAAAAAGAGTTTACAATCCCTAAAAAAAATATTACAGAGACTTTTTGGAATTATCTCTCTACATTTATGCATTTCCATTTTACCTGTATACTTTTATCTTAAATCAAAACTTGAGTTTTCACTTTCCCTTTATCTCGTAAAAAAAAAGATAAGGCAAAATGAAACTTTTAGAGTTTATGTATGAAAAAATAATTTAAAACAATAACAAATGTAAGTAAATAAAGTTTATTCACACACCACAAACAAACACAAAAGTTTTGTTATCCATGTTTTGGAAATTCCACTAGTTCAACCCTATTAGCTTGGAATTTTGTAAGAAAGAGATTTCTAATTGATCCCAACATGTTTCGAACGTGGATATACATGATTGAAACATGTTAGAGATGTAAATGACCTATGGATCCAAACCTTTTAAAGAGAATAAAAAATTCTCATTAAATTCTCAAGTGAATATGCGGTGGGATATTTACCCGAGTAAAACAAGCCATTATTTTACCCACGTACAAAAAGTTGACCTAACAATCATAGATATTTTTAAGTGATTTATCATGTGTAACGAACTATAATTTTGTAGGAAATGACTTATGGATTGGGAGCCAACACTCATCGGTTAAAAATCCCCCTCCTCTCCTTTTTTCCCGACGATTAAAAGAATTAATAAATAAAAAATTAAAAAGAGTTTAAAATACCTAAAAGAAAATTATAGAGACTTTTTAGAATTATCTCTCCTTACATTTGTGCCTTTACATTTTAGACATTTACTTTTTTCTTAAATCAAAACTTGTGTTTTCACTTTGGCTTTATCTCGTAAACAAAAAGATTAGGCAGATAGATCACGACAAAATGAAAATTTTAGAGTTTATGTATGGAAAAAATTTAAAACAATAACAAATGTAAGTAAAGATAATTTATTCACACACCGAAAACGAACCTAAAAGTTTTGTTATCTAAGTTTTGGAAATTGCACTAGTTCATCCTTAATTGCTTCGAAACGAATTTTATAAGAAAGAGATTCCTAATTGATCCTAACTTGTTTTTAAAATGGATATGCAGCTTTAAATATGTTATAGATGCAAATGACCTATGGATCCAAACATTTTAAAGAGAATAAGAAATTTTCATTAAATTCTCAAGTGCACCTGCGGTGGGATATTTACCCGAGTCATACAAGAATGTCTTTTGCCCATGTACAAAAAGTTGACCTAACAATTTAAAGTAATTAATCATGCGTAAAGGGCTATATTTTTGTAAGAAATGACATATGGATTGATGTTTTGAATATGGATATGCATGCTTGAAACATGTTAAAGATGCAAATGACCTATGGATCGAAGCCTTTTAAAGAGAATAAGAAATGCTCATTAAATTCTAAAGTGAACCTGGGGTGGGATATTTACACGAGTGAAACATGCCATTATTTTGCCCATGTATAAAAAGATGACCTAACAATCGTAGAGGATTGTAAAGTGCTTTGTCATGTGTAACTTGCTATATTTCTGAAAGAAATGTCTTATGAATTAGGAGTCAACAGTTATCAGTTCAAAATCCCCTGCCTCCCCCTTTTCCAGAATTTTGAAAAATCTAATATATAAAAATACTAAAAAGAGTTTATAGTCCCTAAATAAAAACTACATAGATTATTTGGAATTATCTCTCTCTACATTTGGGCATTTCAGTTTTAGATGTATACTTTTATCTTAAATCAAAACTTTAGTTTTCACTTTCCCTTTATCTCGTAAACAAAAAGATAAGGCAAAATGAAAATTTCAAAGTTTTGTATGGAAGTAAAGATAATTTATTTACACACCACAAACGAACCCAAAAGTTTTCTTATCCAAGTTTTGGAAATTGCATTAGTTCATCCCTAATTGCTTCGAATTTAATAAGAAAGAGATTCCTAATTGATCCTAACATTTTTTGAAAATGGATATGCATGCTTGAAACATGTTAAAGATGCAAATGACCTACGGATCCAAAAATTTAAAGAGAATAAGAAATGCTCATTAAATTCTCAAGTGCACCTGCAGTGGGATATTTGACCGATTCATACAAGCAATTGTCTTGCCCATGTACAAAAAGCTGACTTTATCTCATAAAGAAAAAGATAACGCAAATAGACCACAACAAAAATGAAAATTTTAGAGTTTATGTATGGAAAAAAATTAAAAAAATAACAAACGTAAGTGAATAACATTTATTCACACACCACAATTGAACACAAATGTTTTGTTATCCAAGTTTTAGAAATTCCACTAGATCAACCCGAATAGCTTGAAATTTTATAAGAAAGAGATTTCTAATTGATCCTAACATGTTTTGAATATGGATATGCATGCTTGAAACATGTTAAAGATGAAAATGACCTATGGATCCAAACCTTTTAAAGAAAATATCCTTTTCTCCTTAAATTCTCAAGTGAAAGTGCGATCGGATATTTACCCAAGTAAAACAAGCCATTATTTTGCCAATGTACAAAAAGCTGACCTAACAATCATAGATGATTGTAAAGTGATTTATCATGAGTATCGGGCTATATTTTTTGTAGGAAATGACTTATGGATTGGGAGTCAACACTCATCGGCTAAAAATCCCCCCTTTCCCCCTTTTCCTGACGATTGCAAAACCTAATATATAAAAAATCTAAAAAGAGTTTACAATCCCTAAAAGAAATTTGCAGAGACTTTTCTAAATTATCTCTCTCTACATATGTGCATTTCCATTTTATATGTATACTTTTTTCTTAAATTGAAACTTAAGTTTTCACTTTCCCTTTATCTCGTTATCAAAATGATAAGGCAAATAGAAAATTTTAGAGTTTATGTAAGGAAAAAAATTTAAAACAATAACAAATTTAACTAAAGAAAATTTATTCAATCACCACAAATGAACACAAAAGTTTTGTTATCCAAGTTTCGGAAGTTCCACTAGTTCAACCCGAATAACATGGAATTTTATAAGAAAGAGATTTCTAATTGATCCTAACATGTTTTGAATATGGATATGCATGCTTAAAACATGTTAAAAATGAAAATGACCTATGGATCCATACCTTTTAAAGAGAGTAACATATTCTCATTAAATTCTCAAGTGAACGTGCGGTGGGATATTTACCCGAGTCAAAAAAGCCATTATTTTGTCCACGTAAAAAAAGTTGACTAGCCAATCATAGATGATTTTAAAGTGATTTATCATGCGTTAACGGGCTACATTTTTTAAAAAAATGACTTATGGATTGGGAGTCAACACTCATCAGTTAAAAATACCCGCATCCCCCTTTTCCCAATGATTGCAAAACCTAATATATAAAACAACTAAAAAGAGTTTACTATCCCTAAAAAACATTATAGAGACTTTTTGGAATTATCTTTATCTACATTTGTGCATATTCTTTTTAGATGTATACTTTTTTCATCAATCAAAAATTGAGTTTTCACTTTCCCTACATCTCATAAACAAAAATATAAAGCAAATAGATCACAAGAAAATGAATCTTTCCGAGTTAATTTATGGAAAAAAATTAAACATTAACAAATGTCAGCAAAGAAAATTTATTCACACACCAAAAATGAACACAAAAGTTTTGTTATCCAAGTTTTGGAAATTCCACTAGTTCAACCCTAATAGCTTGGAATTTTATAAAAAAGAGATTTCTAATTCACCCTAACATGTTTTGAAAATGGATATGCATGATTGAAACCTGTTAAAGATTCAAATGACCTACGGATCAAAACCTTTTTAAAGAGAATAACAAATGCTCATTAAATTTTCAACTGAACGTGCGGTGGGATATTTACCTCAGTCAAACAAGCTATTATTTTACCCATGTACAAAAAGCAAACCTAACAATCATAGGTGATAGTAAAGTGATTTTATCATGCGTTACGGACTATATTTTTGTAAGAAATGACGTATGGATTGGGAGTCAATACTCATCAGTTAAAAATCTCCAGCGTCCAACTTTTCCCAACGATTTCCAAACCTAATATATAAAAAAACTAAAAAGAGTTTACAATCCCTAAAAGAAAATTACGGGGACTTTTTGGAATTATGTCTCTCTACATATGTGCATTTCCATTTTAGATGTATAATTTTTTCTAAAATCAAAACTTGAGTTTTCACTTGCCCTTTATCTTAGAAACAAAAATGATAAGGGAAATATTTCACAACAAAATGAAAATTTTAGTCTTGATGTGTGGAAAAAATTTTAAAACAATAAAAAATGTAAGTAAATAAAATTTATTAACACACCAAAAACGTGCAGAAAAGTTTTGTTATCCAAGTTTTGGAAATTCCACTAGTTCAACCCGAATAACGTTGAATTTAATAAGAAAGAGATTTCTAATTGTTCCTAACATGTTTTGAATATGGATATGCATGCTTGAAACTTGTTAAAGATGTAAATGACCTATGGATCCAAGCCTTTTAAAGAGAATAACAAATTCTCATTAAATTCTCGAATGAACGTGTGGTGGGATATTTGCCCGAGTCAAATAAGCCATTATTTTGCCCATCTACAAAAAGCTGATCTAACAATCATAGATGATAGTAATGTGATTTATTATGCGTAACGAGCAATATTTTTGGATGACATGACTTATGGATTGGGAGTCAACAATCATCAGTTAAAAATCCCCCGCCTCCCCTTTTCTTGACGATTGAAAAACCTAATATATAAAAAAACTAAATAGAGTTTACAATACCTATAAACAAATTACAGAGACTTTTTGGAATTATTACTCTCTACATTTTTGTATTTCCATTTTAGATGTATACTTTTTTCTTAAATCAAAACTTGATTTTTCACTTTCCCTTTATCTCGTAAAGAAAAAGATAAGGCAAATAGATCACAACCAAATGAAAATTTTAAGAGTTTATGTATGGAAAAAAATTTAAAACAATAAAAAAATTTTAGTAAAGAAATTTTATTCACCCACTACAAACGAACACAAAATTTTTATTATCCATTTTTCAAAAATTCCATTAGTTTAACCCTTATAGCTTGGAATTTTGTAAGAAAGAGATTTTTAATTGATCCTTTCATGTTTTGAATATGGATATACATTCTTGAAACATGTTAAAGATGCAAAAGACCTATTGATACAAACCTTTAAAATAGAATAACAAATGGTCATTAAATTCTCAAGTGAACGTGCGGTGGGATATTTACCCGAGTCTAACAAGCCATTATTTTTCCAATGTACAAAAAGCTGACCTAACAATCATAGATGATTGTAAAGTGATTTCTCATGCGTAACGGACTTGATTTTAGTAAGAAATGACTTATGGATTGGGAGTCAACACTCATCAGTTTAAAATTCCTCGCCATGCCCTTTTCCCGACGATTGCAAAACCTAATATATAAAAAAACTAAAAAGAATTTACAATCCATAAAAGAAAATTAAAGAGACCTTTTTGAATTATCTTTCTCTACATTTGTGCATTTTCATTTTAGATGTATGCTTTTTCTTAAATCAAAACTTGAGTTTTCACTTTACCTTCATCTCGTAAAAAAAAAAAAAAGATAAGGCAAATAGATCGCAACAAAATGAAAATTTTAGATTTTATGTATGGAAAAAAAATTTAAAACAATAAAAAATGTGCGTAGAGAATATTTAATCACTAACCACAAACGAACACAAGTTTTGTTATCAAAGTTTTGGGAATTCCATTAGTTCAACCCTAATAGCTTAGAAATTATAAGAAAGCGATCTCTAATTGATCCTTACATGTTTTGAATATGGATATGCATGCTTGAAACAAGTTAAAGTTGCAAATGATCCATTTGATCGATTCCTTTTAAAGAGAATACCAAATTCTCATTAAATTCTCAAGTTAACGTGCGGTGGGATATTTACCTTAGTCAAACAAGCCATTATTTATCCCATGTACAAAAAGCAAACCTAACAATCATAGAAGACTGTAAAGTGATTTATCATGCGAAACGGGCTATATTTTTGTAAGAAATGACTTATGGGTATGGAGTCAACACTCATGAGTTAAAAATCTCCCGCCACTCTCTTTTCCAGACGATTGCAAAACCTAATATATTAAAAAACTAAAAAGAGTATACAATCCCTAAAAGAAATTATTTTTCTCTACATTTGTGCATTTCCATTTTAGATGTATACTTTTTTCTTATATCAAAATATAATTTTTCACTTTCCCTATATCTCGTAGACAAAAAGATAAGGCAAATATATCACAAGAAAATGAAAATTTCCTAGTTAATTTATGAAAAAAAAATTAAAACAAAAAAAAAATGTCAGTAAAAAAAATTTATTCACACTCCACAAATGAACACAAAAGTTTTGTTATCCAAGTTTGAGAAATTCCAGAAGTTCAGCCCTAATAGCTTGGAATTTTATACGAAAGAGATTTCTAAATGATCCTAACATGTTTTGAATATGGATATGCATGCTTGAAACATTTTAAAGATGCAAATGACCTATGGATCCAAACAGTTTAAAGAGAAAAATAAATGATCTTTAAATTCTCAAGTGAATGTGTGGTGAGATATTTACCCGTGTCGAACAAGCCATTATTTTGCCCATGTACAAAAAGCTGACCTAAAAATCATTAATGATTGTAAAGTGATTTATCATGCGTAACGGGCTATATTTTTGAAAGAAATGACTTATGGATTGGGAGTCAACACTTATCAGTTAAAAATCTACTGCGTCCTTCTTTTCCAGACGATTGCAAAACCTAATATATAAAAAAATAAAAAGAGTTCACAATCCCTATAAGAAAATTACAGAGACTTTTTAGAATTATGTCTCTCTACATTTGTGGATTTCCATTTTAGATGTATACTTTTTTCTTAAATCAAAATTTGAGTTGTCACTTTCCCTTTATCTCGTAAACATAAAGAAAAGGCAAAAAGATCGCAAAAAAATTAGAATTTTAGAGTTTATGTATGGAAAAAAATTTAAAACAATCACAAATGTAAGTAAAGAAATTTTATTCACACACCACAAACGAACACAAAAGATCAGGCAAATAGATCACAACCAAATGAAAATTTTAGAGTTTCTGTATGGAATTTTTTTAAAAAAATAAAAATGAAAGTGAAAAAATTTTATTTACACACCAAAAATGAACAAAAAAGGTTGGTTATCCATGTTTCGAAAATTCTATTAGCTCAACCATAATTGCATGAAACTTTATAAGAAAGAAATTTCTAATTGATCCTATCATCTTTTGAAAATGGATATGCATGCTTGAAACATGTTAAAGATGCAAATGACCTATGGATCCTAATTTTTAAAGAGAATAAAAAATGCACATTAAATTCTCAATTGAACGTGCAGTGGGATATTTACGCGAGTCAAAGAAACCATTATTTTGCCCATGTACAAAAAGCTGACCTAACAATCCTAGATGATTGTAAAGTGATTTATCATGTGTAATGAGCTCTATTTTTGTGAGAAATGACTTTTGGATTGGTATTTAACACTCATCAGTTAAAAATCCCCAGCCTCCCCCTTTTCCCGACGATTGCAAAACCAATTAAATAAAAAAAGTAAAAAGAATTTACAATCCCTAAAATAAAATTACAGTGACTTTTTGGGATTATCTCTCTCTAAATTTGTGCATTTCCAATTTAGATGGATACTTTTTTCTTAAACCAAAACTTTGGTTTTCACTTTCCTTGCATCTCGTAAACAAAAAGATAAGGCAAATAGATCACAACCAAATGAAAATTTAAGAGTTTTTGTATGGAAAAAAATTTAAAACAATAAAAAATGTAAGTAAAGAAAATTTATTCACACCACAAACGAACACAAAAGTTTTGTTATCCAAGCTTGGGAAATTCCTCTAGTTCAACCCTAATAGCTTGGAATTTTATAAGAAAGAGATTTCTAATTGATCCTAACAAGTTTTGAATATTGATATGCATGCTTGAAACATGTTAAAGATGTAAATGACCTATGAATCCAGACAATTTAAAGAGAAAAACAATTGCTCATTAAATTCTCAACTGAACGTGCGGTGGAATATTTACTTGAGTCAAACAAGCCATTATTTTGCCCATGTAAAAAAAACTAACCAAACAATCATAGATGATTGTAAAGTGATTTATCATGCGAAACGAGCAATATTTATGTAAGAAATGACTTAAGGATTGGGAGTCAACATTATCAGTTAAAAATCCACTTCCTCCCCCTTTTCTCGATGATTGAAAAGCCTAATATATAAAAAAATTAAAACGATTTTACTATCCCTTGAAGAAAATTACAAAGACTTTTTTTGGAAATATATCTCACTACATTTGTGCATTTCCATTTTAGATGTATACTTTTTTCTTCAATCAAAACTTGAGTTGTCACTTTCCCTTTATCTCGTAAACATAAATAAAGGCAAAAAAATCATAACAAAATTAAATTTTAGAGTTTATTTATGGAAAAATTTTAAAACAATAAAAAATGTAAGTAAAGAAATTTTATTCAATCACCAAAAACGAACACAGAAGTTTTGTTATCGAAGTTTGCGAACCTCCACTATTTCAACCATAATAGTTTGGAATTTTATAAGAAAGAGAGTTCAAATTGATCCTAACATGTTTTGAATATGGATATACATGCTTGGAACATGTTAAAGATACAAATGACCTTTGTATCCAAACCTTTTAAAGATAATAACAAATGCTCATTAAATTCTCAAGTGAAGATCCGGTGGGATTTTTACCCAAGTGAAACACGCCAATATTTTTCACATGTACAAAAGCTGACCTAACAGTCATAGATGATTGTAAAGTGATTTCTCATGCATAATGGGCTAAATTGTTTTGTAAGAAATGACTTTTGGATTGGGAGTCAACAATCCGTTAAAAATTTCCCGCCTCCCCCTTTTCCCAACATTTGCAAAACTAATATATAAAAAAATTAAAAGAGTTTGCAATCCCTAAAAGAAAAATACATAAAATTTTTGGGGTTATCTCTCTCTAAATTTGTGCATTTCCAATTTAGATGTATACTTTTTTCTTAAACCAAAACTTGAGTTTTCAGTTTCCCTTCATCTCGTAAACATAAAGATCAGGCAAATAGCTCACAACCAAAAGAAAATTTAAGAGTTTCTATATAGAAAAAAATTTAAAACAATAACAAATGTAAGTAAAGAAAATTTATTCACACACCACAAACGAACACAAAAGTTTTGTTATCCAAGTTTTGGAAATTCCACTAGTTCAACCCTAATAGCTTGGAATTTAATAAGAAAGAGATTTCTAATTGATGCTAAAAAGTTTTGAATATGGATATGCATGCTTGAAATATGTTAAATATGCAAAAGAGAATAATAAATGCTTATTAAATTCTCAAGTGAACGTGCGGTGGGATATTTACACAAGTCAAACAAGCCACATTTTTCCCATGCACAAAAAGTTGACCATACAATCATAGATGATTGTAAAGTGATTTATCATGCGTAACAGGCAATATTTTTCTTATAAATGACTTATCAACACTCTCTAGTTAAAAATCCTCTGCCTCGCCCTTTTTCTGACGATTGCAAAACCTAATATATTAGAAAATTAAAATGAGTTTACTATACCTAAAAATAATTACTGAAACTATTTGGAATGATCTCGCTCTTCATTTTGGCATTTCCATTCTAGATGTATACTTTTTTCTTAAATCAAAACTTGAGTTTTCACTTTCCCTTTATCTCAAAAAACAAAAAGATAAGGCAAATAGATCACAACAAATAAAAATTTAGGAGTTTATGTATGGAAAAAAAATTTAAAAATAAAAAATGTAAGTAAAGAAAATTTATTCATACACCACAAACGAACACAAAAGTTTAGTTATCCAAGTTTCGGAAATTCCATTAGTTCAACCCTAATTGGATGAAATTTTATAAGAAAGAGATTTCTAATTGATCCTATCATTTTTTGAATATGGATATCCATGCTTGAAACTTGTTAAAGATGCAAATGATCTATGGATCCTAACCTTTGAAAGAGAATAACAAATGGTCACCAAATTCTCAAGTAAATGTGTGGTGCGATATTTATCTGAGTCAAACAAACCATTATTTTGCCCATGTACAAAAAAGCTGACCTAACAATCATAGATGATTGTAAAGTGATTTATCATGTGTAATGAATGAGCTCTAGTTTTTTAAGAAATGACTTTTGGATTGGGAGTCAACACTCATCAGTTAAAAATCCCCCGCCACCCCAATTTCCCGACAATTGTAAAACCAAATATAAAAAAAAAACTTAAAATAGTTTACAATCCCTAAAAGAAAATTACAGAGACTTTTTGGGATTATCGCTCTCTAAATTTTTACTTTTCCATTATAGATGTATACTTTTTTCTTATATCAAAACTTGAGTTTTCACTTTCTTTCATCTCGTAAACAAAAAGATAAGGAAAATAGATCACAACCAAAAGAAAATTTATGAGTTTCTGTAAGGAAAATAATTTAAAAAATAACAAATGTAAGTAAATAAAATTTATTCACACACCACAAACGAACACAAAAGTTTTGTTATCCAAGTTTGGGAAATTCCACTTGTTCAACACTGATAGCTTGGAATTTTATAAGAAAGATATTTCGAATTGATCCTAACAAGTTCTGAGTATGGATATGCTTGCTTGAAACATGTTAAAGATGCAAATGACCTATGGACCAAAAAAATTTAAAGAGAAAAACAAATTCTCATTAAATTCTCAAGTGAACGTGCAGTGGGATATTTACCTAAGTCAAACAAGCTATTATTTTTCCTATGTAAACAAAACTGACATAACAATCTTAGATGATTGTATAGTGATTTATCATGAGTAAGGGGCGATATTTTTGTAAGAAATGACTTATAGATTGGGAGTCAACACTTATCAATGAAAAATCCCCCGCCTCCCCCTATTCCCGACGATTGAAAAACATTATATATAAAAAAATAAAAAGATTTTACAATCCCTAAAAGAAAATTACTGAGAATTTTTGTAATTATTTCACTCTACATTTGTGCATTTCCATTTTAGATGTATACTTTTTTCTTAAATCAAAACTTGAGTTGTCACTTTCCCTTTATCTCGTAAACATAAAGATAAGGCCAAAAGATCTCAACAAAATTAAAAGTTAAGAGTTTATGTATGGAAAAAAAAATGTAAGAAAAAAAATTTTATTCAATCACCACAAATGAACACAAAAGTTTTGTTATCCAAGTTTGCGAACCTCCACTATTTCAACTATAATAACTTAGAATTTTATAAGAAAGAGATTTCTAATTGGTCCTAACATGTTTTGAATAAGGATATGCATGCATGGAATGTGTTAAAGATGAAAATGACATATGGATTCAAAAACTTTAAACAGAATAACAAATGGTCATTCTCAAGTGAACATTCGGTGGGATTTTTACTCGAGTGAAACATGTCATTATTTTGCACATGTACAAAAAGCTGACCTAAAATTCATAGATGATTGTAAAGTGATTTCTCATGCGCAACAGGCTATATTTTTGTAAGAAATGACTTATGGATGTGGAGTCAACAATCAGTTAAAAATCCCCAGCCTCCCCCTTTTCCCGAAGATTGCAAAAAGAAATATATAAAAAAAATAAAAAGAGTTTCAATCCCAAAAAGAAAATTACATAAATTTTTTGGGATTTTCTCTATCTAAATTTGTGCATTTCCAATTTATATGTATACTTTTTTCTTAAATCAAAACATGAGTTTTCACTTTCCCTTCATCTCGTATACAAAAAGATCAGGCAAATAGATCACAACCAAATGAAAATTTAAGAGTTTCTGTATAGAAAAAAATTTAACACAATAAAAAATGTAAGTAAAGAAAATGTATTCACACACCACAAACAAACACAAAAGTTTTGTTACCCATATATGGGAAATTCCACTAGAATTTTATAAGAAAGAGATTTCTAATTGATCCTAACAAGTTTTGAATATGGATATGCATGCTTGAAATATATTAAATATTCAAAAGACCCCTTTGATCCAAACCATTAAAGAGAATAACAACAACTTATTAAATTCTCAAGTGAACATGCGGTGGGATATTTACTCGGGTAAAACAAGCCATTATTTTGACCATGCACAAAAAATTGACCTAACTATCACAGATGATTGTAAAGTGATTTCTCATGCGTAACGTGCAATATTTTTTTTAGAAATGACTTATGGATGTCGAGTCAACAGTCTTCAGTTAAAAATCCCTTGCCTCTCCCTTTTCCCGACGATTGCAAAACCAAATATATTAAAAAATTAAAATGAGTTTACTATCCCTAAAACAAATTACTGAGACTTTTTGGAATTATCACTCTCTACATTTTAGAATTTCCATTTTAGATGTATACTTTTTTCACTTTTCCTTTATCTTGAAAACAAAACGATAAGGCAAATAGATCACAACAAAATGAAAATTTAAGAGTTTATGTATGGAAAAAAATTAAAAACAATAACAAATGTAAGTAAAGAAAATTTATTCACACACCACAAACGAACACAAAAGTTTAGTTATCCAAGTTTCGGAAATTCCATTAGTTCAACCCTAATTGCATGGAATTTTATAAGAAAGAGAATTCTAATTGATCCTATCATGTTTTGAATATGGACACGCATGCTTGAAACATGTTAAAGATGCAAATGACCTATAGATTCTAACCTTTTAAAGAGAATAACAAATGGTCATTAAATTTTCAAGTGAATGTGCGGTGCGATATTTACCCGAGTCAAACAAACCATTATTTTGCCCATGTACAAAAAGTTGACCTAAAAATCATAGATGATTGTAAAGTGATTTATCATGTGTAATGAGCTCTATTTTTTTAAGAAATAACTTTTGGATTGGGAGTCAACACTCATTAGTTAAAAATCAACTGCCACCCCATTTTCCCGACAATTGCAAAACCAAATATATAAAAAAAGCTAAAAATAGTTTACAATCCCTAAAAGAAAATTACAGAGACTTTTTGGGATTATCTCTCTATAAATTTGTGCATTTCCATTTTAGATGTATACTTTTTTCTTACATCAAAACTTGAGTTTTCACTTTCTCTTTAACTTGTAAACAAAAACATAAGGCAAATAGATCACAACCAAATGAAAATTTAAGAGTTTTTGTATGGAAAATTTTTTTAAAAAGTATCAAATGTATGTAAAGAAAATTTATTCACACACCACAAACGAACACAAATTTTGTTATCCAAGTTTGGCAAATTCCACTAGTTCAATACCAATAGCATGGAATTTTATAAGAAAGAAATTTCTAATTGATCCTAACAAGTTTTGAATAAGGATATGCAGGCTTGAAACATGTTAAAGATGCAAATGACCTATGGATCCAAAAAATTTAAAGAGAAAAAAAAATGCTCATTAAATTCTCATGTGAACTTGCGGTGGGATATTTACCCGAGTGAAACAAGCCATTATTTTGCCCATGTACAAAAAACTGACTTAACAATCATGATTTATATTGCGAAATGGGCCATATTTTTTTAAGAGATGACTTATGAATCGGGAGTCAACACTTATCAATTAAAAATCCACTGCCTTCCCCTTTTCCCGACGATTGAAAAACCTAATATATAGAAAAACTAAAAAGAGTTTACAATTCCTAACATAAAATTACATAGACTTTTTGGAATTATCTATCTCTACATTTGTGCATTTCCATTTTAGATGTATATTTTTTCTTAAATCAAAACTTGAGTTGTCCCTTTCCCTTTATCTCATAAACATAAAGCTAAGGCAAAAAGATCACAACAAAATTAAAAGTTAAGAGTTAATGTATGGAAAAAAATTTAAAACAATAACAAATATTAGTAAAGAAATTGTATTCACACACCACAAACGAACACAAGTTTTGTTTTCAAAGTTCGCGAATCTCCACTAGTTCAACCATAATAGCTTGGAATTTTATTAAAAAGAGATTTCTAATTGATCCTAGCATGTTTCAAATATGAATATGCATGCTTGGAACATGTTAAAGATGTAAATGACTTATGGATCCAACCCTTTTATAGAGAATAAAAAATGCTCATTAAATTCTCAAGTGAACGTGCGGTGGAATTTTTACCCGAGTGAAACACGCCATTATTTTGCACATGTACAAAAAGCTAACCTAACAAACATTGATGATTGTAAAGTGATTTCTCATGCGTAACGGGCTATATTTTTGTAAGTAAATAAAATTTATTCACACACCATAAACAAACACAAAAGTTTTGTTATCCAAGTTTCGTAAATTCCATTAGTTCAACCGTAATTGGATGAAATTTTATAAGAAAGACATTTCTAATTGACCCTATCATGTTTTGAATATGGATATGCATGCTTGAAACGTGTTAAAAATGCAAATGACCAATGAATCCTAACCTTTTAAAGAGAATAACAAATGTTTATTAAATTCTCAAGTGAACGTGCGGTGGGATATTTACGCTAGTCCAACAAACCATTATTTTTCCCATGTACAAAAAGCTGACCTAATAATCATAGATTATTGTAAAGTGATTTATCATGTGTAATGAGCTCTTTTTTTTTAAGAAATAGCTTTTGGAATGGATGTCAACACGCATCAGTTAAAATTCCCCTGACTCCCTTTTGATTTCGACGATTACAAAAACAAATAAATAAATAAAAAGAGTTTACAATACATAAAAGACTTTTTGGGATTATCTCTCTCTAAATTTTGGCATTTCCATTTTAGATATATACTTTCTTTTTAAGTCAAAACTTGAGTTTTTACTTTCCTTTCATCTCGTAAACAAAAAGATAAGGCGAATAGATCACAAGCAAATGAAAATTTAAAAGTTTCTGTATGGAAATTTTTTTAAAAAAATACAAATGTAAGTAAAATTTATTCACACACTGATCCAAGTTTGTGAAATCCCACTAGTTCAACCCTAATAGCTTTGAATTTTATAACAAAGAGATTTCTAATTGATCCTAACACATTTTGAATATGGATATGCATGTTTGAAACATGTTAAAGAAGCAAATGCCCTATGGATCCAAACAATTTAAAGAGAAAAACAAATGCTCATTAAATTCTCAAAAGAACAGGCGGTGGGATATTTACCCGAGTCAAACAAGTCTTAATTTTGCCCATGTACAAACAGTTGACCTAACAATCATAGATGATTGTAAAGTGATTTATCATGCAAAACGGCCTATATTTTTGTAAGAAATGACTTCTGGATTGGGAGTCAACACTTATTAGCTAAAAATTCACCACCTCCCCATTTTCCCGACGATTGAAAAACCTAATATATAAAAAAACTAGAAAGAGTTTAAAACACCTAGAAACAGTTAAAAAGACTTTTTGGAATTATCTCTCTCTATATTTTTGCATTTACATTTTAGATCTATACTTTTTTCTTAAATCAAAACTTGAGTTTTCACTTTTCCTTTATCTCGAAAACAAAAAGATAAGGCAAATAGATCACAACAAAATGAAAATTTTAGATTTTATGTATGAAAAAAAATTAAATTAATAACAAATGTAACTCAAGAAATTTTATTCACACACCATAAATGAACACAAAAGTTTTGTTATCCAAGTTTGCGAACCTCCACTAGTTCAACCACAATAGCTTGGAATTTTATAAGAAAGAGATTTCTAATTGATCCTAACATGTTTTCAATATGTAAACGCATGCTTGGAACATGTTAAAGATGAAAATGACTTATGTATCCAAACCTTTTAAAGAGAATAAAAAATGCTCATTAAATTCTCATGTGAACGTGCGGTGGGATTTTAACCCGAGTGAAACACGCCATTATTTTGCACATGAACAAAAAGATGACCTAACAATCATAGATGATTGTAAAGTGATTTCTCATGCGTAACAGATTATATTTTTGTAAGAAATGACTTATGGATTGGGAGTCAATACTCATCGGTTAAAATTCCCCCGCCTCCCCCTTTTTCCGACGATTGCAAAACCAAATATATAAAAAAAACTAAAAAGAGTTTAAAATCCCTAAAAGAAAATTAGAGAGTATTTTTGGGGTTATCTCTTTCTAAATTTTTTCATTTCCATTTTTTATGTATTCTTTTATCTTAAATCAAAACTTTACTTTTCAATTTCCCTTCATCTTGTAAACAAAAAGATCAGGCAAATAGATCACAACCAAATGAAAATTTAAGAGTTTTTGTATGGAAAATTTTTTCGAACAATAACAAATGTTAGTAAAGAAAATTTATTCACACACCACAAACGAATACGAAAGTTTTGTTATCCAAGTTTGGGAAATTCCTCTAGTTCAACCCTTATAGCTTGGAATTTTATAAGAAATAAATTTCTAATTGATCCTAACAAGTTTTGAATATGGATATACATGCTTTAAATATGTTAAAGATGCAAAAGACCCATTTTATCCAAAGCTTTAAAGAGAATAACAAATTCTTATTAAATTCTCAAGTGAACGTGTGGTGGGATATTTAGCCGAATCAAATAAGCCATTATTTTGCCCACGCACAAAAAGTTGACCAAACAATCATAGATGATTGTAAAGTAATTTAGCATGCGTAACGTGCAATATTTTTGTTAGAAATGACTTATGGATTGGGAGTTAACACTCTTCAGATAAAAATTCCTTGCCTCCCCCTTTTCCTGATGATTGCAAAACCAAATATATTAAAAAATTAAAATGAGTTTACTATCCCTAAAAAAAATTACTGAGTCTTCTTGGAATTATTTCTCTCTATATTTTTGCATTTCCATTTTAGATGTATACTTTTTTCTTAAATCAAAACTTGAGTTTTCACTTTCCCTTTATCTAGAATAAAAAAAGATAAGGCGAATTGATCACAACAAAATGAAAATTTTACAGTTTATGTATGGGAAAAAATTTAAAACAATAACAAATAGAAGTAAAGAAAATTTATTCATACACCACAAATGAACACAAAAGTTTTGTTATCCAAGTTTCGAAAATTCCATTAGTTCAACCCTAATTGCAT
>NW_027181992.1:38421761-38486761 GCF_029961685.1 Aristolochia californica | reverse complement strand
CCGCCTCCCCCTTTTCCCGACAATTGAAAAACCTAATATATAAAAAAAATAAAAAGAGTTTACAATCCCTAAGAGAAAATTACAAAGTCTTTTTGGTATTATCTCTCTCTACGTTTGTGCATTTCCATTTTAGATGTATACTTTTTCTTAAATCAAATCTTGAGTTGTCACTTTCCCTTTATCTCGTAAACATAAAGATAAAGAAAAAAGATCACAACAAAATTAAAATTTTAGAGTTTATATATGGAAAAAAATTTAAAACAATAAAAAATGTAAGTAAAGAAATTTTATTCACATACCACAAATTAACACAAAATTTTTGTTATCCAAGTTTAGGAACCTCCACTAGTTCGACCACAATAGCTTGGAATTTTATAACAAAGAAATTTCTAATTGATCCTGACATGCTTTCAATATGGATATGCATGCTTGGAACATGTTAAAGATACAAATGACCTATGGATCAAAACCTTTTAGAGATTCGGGTAACACATTGTAACACATAACAATCATAGATGATTGTAAAGTGATTTATCATGCGAAACAGGCTATATTTTTGTAAGAAATGACTTATGGATTGGGAGTCAACACATATCAGTTAAAAATCCACCGCCTACCCCTTTTCCCAACGATTGAAAAACCTAAAATACAAAAAAACTAAAAAGAGTTTACAATCCTTAAAATAAAATTACTGAGACTTTTTGGAATTATCTCTCTCTACATTTGTGCATTTCCATTTTAGATGTAAACTTTTTTCTTAAATCAAAACTTGATTTGTCACTTTCCCTTTATCTCGTAAACATAAAGATAAGGCAAAATGATCACAACAAAATTAAAATTTTAGAGTTTATGTATGGAAAAAATTTACAACAATAACAAATTTAAGTTAAGAAATTTTATTCACACCACAAACGAACACAAAAGTTTTGTTATCCAAGTTTGCAAACCTCAACTAGTTCAACCATAATAGCTTGGAATTTTATAAAAAAGAGATTTCTAATTGTTCCAAACATGTTTTGAATATGGATATGCATGCTTGGCACATGTTAAAGATGCAAAACACCTATGGATCCAAACCTTTTAAAGAGAATAATAAAAGCTCATTAAATTCTCAAGTGAATGTGCTGTGGGATTTTTTCCCGAGTGAAACACGCCATTATTTTGAAAATGTAAAAAAAGCTTACCTAACAATCATAGATGATTGTAAAGTGATTTCTCATGCGTAACATGCTATATTTTTTTAAGAAATGACATATGGATTGGGAGTCAACACTCATCAGTTAAAAATCCCCCACCTCCTATTTTCCCGATGATTGCAAAACCAAATATAAAAAAAAAACTAAAAAAAGTTTACATTCCCTAAAAGAAAATTATAGAGACTTTTGTAGATTATCTCTCTCTAAATTTGTGCATTTTCATTTCAGATGTATACTTTTTTCTTAAATCAAAACTTGAGTTTTCACTTTCCCGTCATCTCGTAAACAAAATGATCAGACAAATAGATCACAACCAAATAAAAATTTAAGTGTTTCTGTATGGAAAAAAATTTAAAACATTTAAAAATTTAAGTAAATAAAATTTATTCACATGCCACAAGCGAACACAAAAGTTTTGTTATCCAAGTATGGAAAATTACACTAGTTCTACCCTAATAGCATGGAATTTTATAAGAAAGAGATTTCTAATTGTTCCTAACAAGTTTTTAATATGGATATGCATGTTTGAAATATGTTAAAGATGCAAATGACCCATTTGATACAAACCTTTAAAGAGAATAACAAATGCTTATTAAATTCTCAAGTGAACGTGTGGTGGGATATTTACCCGAGTCAAACAAATCATTATTTTGCACATGCATAAAAAGTTGACCTAACAATCATAGATGATTGTAAAGTGATTTATGATGCGTAACGGGCAATATTGTTGATAGAAATGATTTATGGATTGGGAGTCAACACTCTTCAGTTAAAAATCCCTTGCCTCGTCCTTTTCCCGACATTTGAAAAACCAAATATATTAAAAAATTAAAATGAGTTTACTATCCTTAAAAAAAAAATAGAGAGACTTTTTGGAATTATCTCTCTATATATTTTTGAATTTCCATTTTAGATGTATACTTTTTTCTTAAATCAAAACTTAAGTTTTCAATATCCCTTTATCTCGAAAACAAAAAGATAAGGCAAATAGATCACAAAAAAATTAAAATGTTAGACTTTATGTATGGAAAAATATTTAAAACAATAAAAAATGTAAGCAAAGAAAATTTATTCATACACCACAAGCGAACACAAAAGTTTTGTTATCCAAGTTTCGGAAATTCCATTAGTTCAACCCTAATTGCTTGGAATTTTATAAGAAAGAGATTTCTAATTGATCCTATCATATTTTGAATATGGATATGCATACTTCAAACTTGTTAAAGATTCAAAGGACCTATGGATCATAATCTTTTAAAGAGAATAACAAATGGTCATTAAATTTTCAAGTGAACGTGCGGTGGGATATTTACCCAAGTTAAACAAACCATTATTTTGCCCATGTACAAAAGCTAACCTAATAATCATTGATGATTGTAAAGTGATTTATTTTGTATGACAAGCTCAATTTTTGTAGGAAATGACTATTGTATTGGGATTCAACACTCATCAGTTAAAAATCCCCCGTCTCCCTTTTCCTGACGATTGCAAAACCAAATATATAAAAAAAACTAAAAAGAGTTTACAATCCTTGAAAGAAAATTACCGAGACTTTTTGGGATTATCTCTCTCTAAATTTGTGCATTTCCATTTTAGATGTATACTTTTTTCTTAAATCAAAACTTGATTTTTCAATTTCCCTTCCCTTTATCTCAAAGATCAAGCAAATAGATCACAACCAAATGAAAATTTAAGAGTTTCTGTATGAAAAAAAATTAAAAAAAAACACAAATGTAAGTAAAGAAAATTTATTCACACACCACAAACGAACACAAAAGATTTGCTATCCAAGTTTGGGAACTTCCACTAGTCAACCCTAATAACTTGGAATTTTATAAGAAAGAGATTTCTAATTGATCCTAACAAGTTTTGAATGTGGATTTGCATGTTTGAAACATGTTAAAGATGCAAATTACCTATCGATCCAAACAATTTAAAGTGAAAAGCAAATGCTTATTAAATTCTCTAGTGAACGTGCGGTGGGATATTTACCCAAGTCAAACAAGCCATTATTTTGCCCATGTAAAAAAAGCTGACCTAACAATCATAGATGATTGTAAGATGATTTATCATGCATAATGGGCTATATTTGTTTTTGTAATAAATGGCTTATGTATTGGGAGTCAACACTTACTGAAAAGTCCCCCACCTCCCCTTTTTCCCGATGATTGAAAAACCAAATATATTATAAAACTAAAAAGAGTTTACAATCCCTAAAAAAATTACACAGATGTTTTGGAATTATCTCTCTCTACAATTGTGCATTTCAATTTTAGATGTATATTTTTTTCTTAAATCAAAACAGGAATTGTCAGTTTCCTTTTATCTCGTAAACATAAAGATAAGGCAAAAAAATCACAACAAAATTAAATTTTTAGATTTTATGTATCGAAAAAAATTTAAAACAACTATAAATGTAAGGAAAGAAATTTTATTCACACCACAAATGAACACAAAAGTTTTGTTATCCAAGTTTGCGAACCTCCACTACTTCAACCATAAAAGCTTGGAATTTTTTAAGAAAGAGATTTCTAATTGATCCTAACATGTTTTGAATATGGATATGCATTCTTGGAACATGTTAAAGATGCAAATGACCTATGTATCCAAACCTTTTAAAGAGAATAACAAATGCTCATTAAATTCTAAAGTGAACGTGCTGTGGGATTTTTACCCAAGTGAAACACGCCATTATTTTGCACATGTACAATAAGCTGACCTAACAATCATAGATGATTGTAAAGTGATTTCTCATGTGTAACGGGATATATTTTTGTAAGAAATGACTTATGGATTGGGAGTCAACACTCATCAGTAAAAAATCCACTGCATCCCCCTTTTCCCGACGATTGCAAAACCAAATATATAAACAAAACTAAAAAGAGTTTACAATCCTTAAAAGAAAATTACTGAGACTTTTAGGGCTTACCTCTCTTTAAATTTTTGAATTTCCAATTTAGATGTATACTTTTTTCTTAAATCTAAACTTGAGTATTCACTTTCCCTTCATCTAGTAAACAAAAAGATCAGGAAAATAGATCACAACCAAATGAAAATATTAGAGTTTCTATAAGGAAAACAATTTAAAACAATAAAAAATGTAAGAAAAGAAAATTTAATCAAACACCACAAACGAACACAATAGTTTTGTTATCCAAGTTAGGGAAATTCTACTACTTCAACCCTAATAGCTTGGAATTTTATAAGAAAGAAATTTCTAATTAATCCTAACAAGTTTTTAATATGGATATGCATACTTAAAATATTTTAAAGATGCAAATGACCCCTTTGATTAAAAACCTTTAAAAAGAAAAACAAATGCTTATTTTGCCCATGCACAAAATAAGCCAAACACTTGCGGTGGGATATTTACACGAGTCAAACATGCCATTATTTTGCCCATGCACAAAAAGTTGACCTAACAATCATAGATTATTGTAAAGTTATTTATCATGTGTAACGGGCAATATTTTTGTTAGAAATGACTTATGGATTGGGAGTCAACACTCTTCGGTTAAAAATCCCCTGCCTCCTCCTTTTCCCGACGATTGCAAAACCAAATATATTAAAAAATTAAAATGAGTTTACTATCCCTAAAAAAAATTACAGAGACTTTTTGGAATTATCTCTCTCTACATTTTTGGATTTCCATTTCAGATGTATACTTTTGTCTTATATCAAAACTTGAGTTTTCCATTTTCCTTTTTCTCGAAATTAAAAAGATAAGGCAAAAAGATCACAAAAAATGAAAATTTTAGAGTTTATGTATGAAAAAAAAACTAAAACAATAACAAATGTAATTAAAGAATATTTATTCACATGCCACAAACGAACACAAAAGTTTTGTTATCCAAGTTTTGGAAATTCCATTAGTTCAACCCTAATTGCATGGAATTTTATAAGAAAGAGATTTCTAATTGATCCTATCATGTTTGGAATGTCGATATGCATGCTTGAAACATGTTAAAGATGCAAATGGCCTATGGATACTAACCTTTTGAAGAGAATAACAAATGGTCATTAAATTTTCAAGTGAAAGTGCGGTGGGATATTTACCCGAGTCAAACAAACCATTATTTTGCCCATGCACAAAAAGCTGACCTAACAATCATATGTGATTATAAAGTGATTTATCATATGTAACGAGCTCTATTTTGGTAAGAAATGACATTTGGATTGGGAGTCAACACTCATCAGCTAAAACTCCCATGGCTCCCCTTTTCCCGACGATTGCAAAACCTAATATATAAAAAAAACCTAAAAAGAGTTAAAAATCCCTAAAAGAAAATTAATGAAAATTTTTAAGATTATCTTTCTCTAAATTTGTGCATTTCAATTTTAGATGTATACTTTTTCATTAAATCAAAACTTGAGTTTTCACTTTCCCTTCATCTTGTAAAAGAAAAGATCAGGCAAATAGATCACAACAAAATGAAAAATTATAGAGTTAATGTATGGAAAAAAATAAAAAAATAACAAATGTAAGTAGATAAAATTTATTCCAACACCACAAACGAACACAAAAGTTTTGTTATCCAAGTTTCGAAAATTCCATTAGTTGAACCCTAATTGCTTGGAATATTATAAGAAAGAGATTTCTAATTGATCCTATCATGTTTTGAATATGGATATGCATGCTTGAAACATGTCAAAGATGCAAATGACCTATGGATCCTAACCTTTTAAAGAGAATAACAAATGGTCATTAAATTCTCAAGTAAACGTGCGGTGGGATTTTTATCTGAGTCAAACAAACCGTTATTTTGCCCATGTACAAAAAGCTGACCTAACAATCATAGATGATTGTAAAGTGATTTATCATGTATAATGAGCTCTATTTACGTAATAATTAACTTTTGGATTGCGAGTCAACATTCATCAGTTAAACATCCCTCACCTCCCCTTTTGCCGACGATTGCAAAACCAAATATATTAAAAAACTAAAAAGAGTTTACAATCCCTAAAATAAAATTATAGTGAATTTTTGGGATTATATCTCTCTAAATTTGTGCATTTCCATTTTAGATGAATACTTTTTTCTTAAATCAAAACTTGAGTTTTCACTTTCCCTTCATCTCATAAACAAAAAGATCAGGCAAATAAAACACAACGAAATGAAAATTTAAGAGTTTCTTTATGGAAAAAAATTTAAAACAATAACAAATGTAAGTAAATAAAATTTATTCACACTACAAACGAACACAAAAGTTTTGTTATCCAAGTTTGCGAGCCTCTACTAGTTCAACCATAATAGCTTGAAATTTTATAAGAAAGAGATTTTTAATTGATCCTAACATGTTTTAAATATGAATAAGCATACTTGGAACATGTTACAGATGCAAATGACCTATGGATCCAAACCTGTTAAAGAGAATAACAAATGCTCATTAAATTCTCAAGTGAACGTGTGGTAGGATTTTAACCCGAGTGAAACACTCCATTATTTTGCACATGTACAAAAAGCTGACCTAACAATCATAGATGATTGTAAAGTGATTTTCATGCGTAACGGGATATATTTTTGTAAGAAATGACTTATTGGTGGGAGTCAACACTCATCAGTAAAAAATCCACTGCATCCCCCTTTTCCCGACGATTGCAAAACCAAATATATAAACAAAACTAAAAAGAGTTTACAATCCCTAAAATAAAATTACTGAGACTTTTAGGGCGTATCTCTCTCTAAATTTGTGCATTTCTAAATTTGTGTATACTCTTTTCTTAAATCTAAACTTGAGTATTCACTTTCCCTTCATTTAGTAAACAAAAAGATCAGGCAAATAGATCACAACCAAATGAAAATATTAGAGTTTCTGTAAGGAAAAAAATTTAAAACAATAAAAAATGTAAGAAAATAAAATTTAATCAAACACCACAAACGAACACAATAGTTTGGTTATCCAAGTTAGGGAAATTCTACTAGTTGAACCCAAATAGCTTGGAATTTTATAACAAAGAGATTTCTAATTAATCCTAACAAGTTTTTAATATGGATATGCATACTTGAAATATGTTAAAGATGCAAATAACCCATTTGATAAAAAACCTTTAAAAAGAATAACAAATGCTTATTTTGCCAATGCACAAAATAAGCCAAACACGCGTGGTGGGATATTTACCCAAGTCAAACATGCCATTATTTTGCCCATGCACAAAAAGTTGACCTAACAATCATAGATTATTGTAAATTTATTTATCATGTGTAACGGGCAATATTTTTGTTAGAAATGACTTATGGATTGGGAGTCAACACTCTTCAGTTAAAAATCCCCGGCGTCCCTCTTTTTCCGACGATTGCAAAACCAATTATATTAAAAAATTAAAATGAGTTAACTATCCCTAAAAAAAAATTACAGAAACTTTTTGGAATTATCTCTCTCGACATTTTTGGATTTCCATTTCAGATGTATACTTTTGTCTTATATCAAAACTTGAGTTTTCCATTTTCCTTTTTCTCGAAAACAAAAAGATAAGGCAAAAAGATCACAACAAAATGAAAATTTTAGAGTTTATGTATGGAAAAAAATTAAAAAAATAACAAATGTAATTAAAGAATATTTATTCACATGCCACAAACGCACACAAAAGTTTTGTTATCCAAGTTTTGGAAATTCCATTAGTTCAACCCTAATTGCATGGAATTTTATAAGAAAGAGATTTCTAATTGATCCTATCATATTTGGAATATGGATATGCATGCTTGAAACATGTTAAAGATGCAAATGACCTATGGATACTAACCTTTTAAAGAGAATAACAAATGGTCATTAAATTTTCAAGTGAACGTGCGGTGGGATATTTACCCGAGTCAAACAAACCATTATTTTGCCCATGCACAAAAAGCTGACCTAACAATCATAGGTGATTGTAAAGTGATTTATCATGTGTAACGAACTCTATTTTGGTAAGAAATGACATTTGGATTGGGAGTCAACACACATTAGCTAAAACTCCAATGGCTCCCTTTTTCCCGACGATTGCAAAACCTAATATATAAAAAAAACCTAAAAAGAGTTAAAAATCCCTAAAAGAAAATTACTGAAAATTTTTAAGATTATCTCTCTCTAAATTTTTAGATTTCAATTTTAGATGTATACTTTTTCATTAAATCAAAACTTGAGTTTTCACTTTCCCTTCATCTCGTAAAAGAAAAGATCAGGCAAATAGATCACAACAAAATGAAAAATTATAGAGTTTATAGAGTTTATGTAAAGAAAAAAAATAAAATAATAAAAAATGTAAGTAAATAAAATTTATGCCCACACCACAAACGAACACAAAAGTTTTGTTATCCAAGTTTCGGAAATTCCATTAGTTAAACCCTAATTGCTTGGAATATTATAAGAAAGAGATTTCTAATTGATCCTATCATGTTTTGAATACGGAGATGCATGCGTGAAACATGTCAAATATGAAAATGACCTATGGATCCTAACCTTTTAAAGTGCAAAACCAAATATATAAAAAAAAACTAAAAAGAGTTTACAATCCCTAAAAGAAAATTACAGCGACTTTTTGGGATTATCTCTCTCTAAATTTGTGCATTTCCATTTTACATGTATACTTTTTTCTTAAATCAAAACTTGAGTTTTCACTTTCCCTTCATCTCGTAAACAAAAAGATCAGGCAAATAGATCACAACCAAATGAAAATTTAAGGGTTTCAGTATGGATAAAAATTAAAAACAATAACAAATGCAAGTAAATAAATTTATTCACACTACAAACGAACACAAAAGTTTTGTTATCCAAGTTTGCGAACCTCCACTAGTTCAACCATAATAGCTTGAAATTTTATAAGAAAGAGATTTTTAATTGATGCCAACATGTTTTAAATATGAATAAGCATGCTTGGAACATGTTAAAGATGCAAATGACCTATGGATCCAAACCTATTAAAGAGAATGACAAATGCTCATTAAATTCTCAAGTGAATGTGCGGTAGGATTTTAACCCGAGTGCAACACGCCATGACTTTGTACATGTACAAAAAGCTTACCTAACAATCATAGATGATTGTAAAGTGATTTCTCATGCATAACGGGCTATGTTTTTGTAAGAAGTGACCTATGGATTGGCAGTTAACACTCATCAGTTAAAAATCCCCCGCGTCCCCCTTTTCCGTGAAATACGCCATTATTTTGGACATGTACAAAAAGCTGACCTAACAATTATATATGATTGTATGCGTAACGGGCAATATTTTTGTAAGAAATGACCTATGGATTGGCAGTCAACACTCATCAGTTAAAAATCCCCTACCTCCCCCTTTTCCCGATGATTGCAAAACCAAATATATAAAAAAAACTAAAAAGAGTTTACAATCCCTCAAAAAAAATTATAGAGACTTTTGTGGATTATCTCTCTCTAAATATGTGCATTTCCATTTTAGATGTATATTTTTTTCTTAAATCAATACTTGAGTTTTTACTTTCCCTTCCTCTAGTAAACAAAAAGATCAGGCAAATAGATCACAACCAAATCAAAATTTAAAAGTTTCTATATGGAAATTTTTTTTAAACAATTACAATTGTAAGTAAAGAAAATTTATTCATACACCACAATCGATCATAAAAGTTTTGTTATCCAAGTTTGGGAAATTCCACTAGTTCAACCATAATAGTTTGGAATTTTAAAAGAAAGAGATTTCTAATTGATCCTAACAAGTTTTTAATATGGATATGCATGCATGAAATATGTTAGAGATGCAAATGACCCCTTTGATCCAAACATTTAAAGAGAATAACAAATGCTTACTAAATTCTGAAGTGAACGTGCGGTGGGATATTTACCCGTGTCAAACAAGCCATTATTTTTCCCATGCACAAAAAGTTGACCTAACAGTCATAGATGATTCTAAAGTGATTTATCTAGAGTAATGGGCAATATTTTTGATAGAAATGACTTATTGATTGGGAGTCACTCTTCAGTGAAAAATCCTATGCCTCCGCTTTTTCCCGACGATTGCAAAATCAAATATATTAAAAAATTAAAATGAGTTTACTATCTTTAAAAAAATTTACCGAGAATTTTTAGAATTATCTCTTTCTACATTTTTGCATTTCCATTTTAGATGTATTCTTTTTTCTTGAATAAAAACTTTAGTTTTCACTTTCCCTTTATCTTGAAAACAAAATAATAAGGCAAATTGATCACAAGAAAATGAAAATTTTAGAGTTTATGTAAGGAAAAATATTTAAAACAATAACAAATGGAAGTAAGGAAAATTTATTCACACACCACAAGCAAACACAAAAGTTTTGTTATCCAAGTTTCGGAAATTCCATTAGTTCAACCCTAATTGCTTGGAATTTTATAAGAAAGAGATTTCTAATTGATCCTATCATGTTTTGAATATGGATATGCATGCTTGAAACATGTTAAAGATGAAAATGACCTATGGATCCTAACCTTTTAAAGAGAATAACAAATGGTCATGAAGTTCTCAAGTGAACGTGCGGTGGGATATTTACCCGAGTCAAACAAACCATTATTTTGCCCATGTAGAAATAGTTGACCTAAAAATAATAGATGAGTTTAAAGTGATTTATCATTTGTAACGAGTTCTATTTTTGTCAGAAATGACTTTTGGATTGGGAGTCAACACTCATCAGTTAATAATTCCCCGCCTCCCCCTTTTCCCGACTATTGCTAAACAAAATATATAAAAAAACTAAAATGTGGTTACAATCCCTAAATGAAAATTACAGAGAGTTTTTGGGATTATCTCTCTCTAAATTTTTGCATTTCGATTTTAGATGTATACTTTTTCATTAAATCAAAACTTGACTTTTCACTTTCCCTTCATCTCGTAAACTAAAAGATCAAGCAATTAGATCACAACCAAATAAAAATTTAAGAGTTTCTGTATGGAAAAAAATTTAAAACAATAACAAATGTAAGTAAATAAAATTTATTCACACACCACAAACGAACTAAAAATTTTTGTTATCCAAGTTTGGGAAATTCCACTACTTCAACCCTAACAACTTGGAATTTTATAAGAAAGAGATTTCTAACTGATCCTAACAAGTTTTGAATATGGATTTGCATGCTTGAAACATGTTATAGAGTAAAATGACCTATGGATCCAAACAATTTAAAGAGAAAAACAAATGCTCATTGAATTCTCAAGTGAACGTGCGGTGGGATATTTACTCGAGTCAAACAAGCCATTGTTTTTTCCATATACAAAAAGCTGACCCAATAATTATAGATGATTGTAAAGTGATTTATCATGCATAACGGGCTATATTTTTGTAAGAAATGGCTTATGGATTGGGAGTCAACACTTATCAGTTAAAAATTTACCTCCTCCCCCTTTTCCCATCAATTGAAAAACCTAATATATAAAAAGACTAACAAGAGTTTACAATCCCTAAAAGAAAACTATAGAGACTTTTTGGAATTATCTCTCTCTACATTTTGTGCATTTCCATTTTAGATGTATACTTTTTTCTTAAATCAAAACTTGAGTTGTCACTTTCCCTTTTTCTCGTAAACATAAAGAGAAGGCAAAAAGATCACACCAAAATTAAAATTTTAGAGTTTATGTATGGAAAAAAATTTAAAACAATAACAAATGTAAGTAAAGAAATTTTATCCGCACACCACAAACGTACACAAAAGTTTTGTTATCCAAGTTTACGAACCTCCTCTAGTTCAACCGTAATAGCTTGAAATTTTATAAGAAAGAGATTTCTAGTTGATCCTAACATGTTTTGAATATGGATATGCATGCTTGGAACATGTTAAAGATGCAAATGACCTATGGATCCAAACCTTTTAAAGAGAATAACAAACACTCATTAAATTCTCAAATGAACGTGCGGTGGGATTTTAACCCGAGTGAAACATGCCATTATTTTGCACCTGTACAAAATACTGACCTATCAATCAGACATGATTGTAAAGTGATTTCTCATTCGTAATGGGCAATATTTTTGTAAGAAATTTCTTATGGATTGGGAGTCAACACTCATTTGTTAAAAATCCCCCACCTACCGTTTTTCCCGACGATTGCAAAGCCAAATATATAAAAAAACTAAAAAGAGTTTACAAGCCCTAAAATGAAATTACAGATACTTTTTGGGATTACCTCTCTCTAACTTTCTGCATTTCCATTTTTGATGTATACCTTTTTCTTAAATCAAAACTTGAGTTTTCACTTGCCTTTCATCTCGTAAACAAAAAGATCAGGCAAAATAGATCACAACCAAATGAAAATTTGAGAGTTTCTATATTGAAAAATATTTAAAACAATAACAAATATAAGTAAAGAAAATTTATTCAGACATAACAAACGAACACAAAAGTTTCGTTATCCATGTTTTGGAAATTCCACCAGTTCAACCCTTATAGCTTGGAATTTTATAAGAAAGAGACTTCTAATTGATCCTAACAAGTTTTGAATACGGATATGCATGCTTGAAATATGTTAATTCTCAAGTAAACGTGCGGTGGGATATTTACCTGAGTCAAACAAGCCATTATTTTGCCCATGCAAAAAAAATTGACTTAACAATCATAGATGATTGTAAAGTTATTTACCATGCGTAATGTAAAATATTTTTGTAAGAAATGACTTTAGATAGGGAGTCAACACTCTTCAGTTAAAAATCCCCTGCCTCCCCCCCTTTTCCCGATGATTGTAAAATCAAATGTATTGAAAAAATGAAATGAGTTTACTATCCCTAAAAAAAAATTAAATAGACTTTTTGGAATTATCTCTCTCTACATTTTTGCATTTCCATTTTAAATGTATAATTTTTTCTTAAATCAAAACTTGAGTTTTTACTTTCCCTTTATCTCGAAAACAAAAATATAAGGCAAATAGATCACAACAAAATAAAAATTTTAGAGTTTATGTGTGGAGAAAAATTTAAAACAATAACAAATGTAAGTAAAGAAAATTTATTTACACACCACAAACAAAAACAAAAGTTTAGGTATCGAAGTTTCAAAAATTCCATTAGTTCAACCCTAATTGCACGGAATTTTATATGAAAGAGGTTTCTAATTGATCCTATCATGTTTAAAATATGGATATGCATGGTTGAAACATGTTAAAGATGCTAATGACCTATGGATCCTCACCTTTTAAAGAGAATACCAAATGGTCATTAAATTCTCAAGTGAAAGTGCGGTGGAAATTTTACCCGAGTCAAACAAACTATTATTTTTCCCATGTACAAAAAACCTCACCTAACAATCATAGATGATTGTAAAGTTTTTTTATCATGCATGACTAGCTCTATTTTTGTAAGAAATGACTTTTGGATTGGGAGTCAACACTCATAAGTTAAAATTCCCCGCCTCCCCCTTTTCCCGACGATTGCAAAACCTAATATTTAAAAAAACTAAAAAGAGTTTACAATCCCTAAAAAAAATATACAAAGACTTTTTTGAATTATCTCTCTCTACATTTGTGCATTTCCATTTTATATGTATAGTTTTCTTAATTCAAAACATGAGACTTCACTTTCCCTGTATCTCGTAAACAAAAAGATAAGGCAAATAGATCTCAACAAAATGAAAATTTTAGAGTTTAAGAATGGAAAAAAATTTAAAACAATAAAAAATGTAAGTAAATAAAATTTATTCACACACCACAAATGAACAAAAATGTTTTGTTGTCCAAGTTTGGGAAATTCCACTAGTTCAACCCTAATACCTTGGAATTTTAAAAGAGAGATTTCTAATTGATCCTAAAAAGTTTTGAATATGGATATGCATGCTTGAAGTATGTTAAAGATGCAAATGACTCATTTGATTCAAACCTTTTAAAGAGAAAGAAAAATGCTCATTAAATACTCAAGTGAATATGTGGTGGGATATTTACCCAAGTCAAAAAAGCCAATATTTTGCCCATGCTAAAAATGTTGACCTAACAATCATAGATGATTTTAAAGTGATTTATCAAGGGTAACAAGCAATAGTTTTTTAAGAAATGACTTATGGATTGGGAGTTAACACTCTCATCAGTTAACAATCCCCCACTTCTCCTTGTTCCCAACGATTGCAAAAACTAATATATTAAAAAACTAAAAAGAGTTTACAATCCCTAAAAAAAATTATGCAGACTCTTTGGTATTACCTCTCTCTACATTTGTGCATTTCCATTTTAGATGTATAATTTTTTCTTTAATCAAAACATGAGTTTTCACTTGCCCTTTATCACGTAAACAAAAAGACAAGCCAAATAAATCACAATAAAATGAAAATTTTAGAGTTTATGTATGGAAATTTTTTTAAAAAAAGAACAAATGTAAGTATAGATTATTTATTCACAAACCACAAATGAACACAACTTTTTTTATCCAAGTTTCCGAAATTGCATTAGTTCAACCCTAATAGCTTGGAATTTTATAAGAAAGAGATTTCTAATTGATCCTATTATGTTTTGAATATGGATATGCGTGCTTGAAACATGTTAAAGATGCAAATTTCCTATGGATCCAAACCTTTTAAAGAGAATAACAAATGGTCATTAAATTCTCAAGTGAACGTGCGGTGGCGTATTTTCCCGAGTTAAACAAGTCTTTATTTTGCACATGTACAAAAGCTGACCTAATAATCATAGATGATTGTAAAGTGATTTATGATGCATAGCGGGCTATATTTTTTGAAGAAATGACTTATGGATTGGGATTCAACACACATTAGTTAAAAATCCCCTTCCTCCTCCATTTCCCGACGATTGCAAAACTTAATATATTAAAAAACTAATGAATGTTTACGATCACTAAAAGAAAATTATCTCTCTCTTCATTTTTGCATTTCCATTTTAAGTGTATACTTTTTTTTAAATCAAAACATGAGTTTTAACTTTCCTTTATCTCGTAAACAAAAAGATAAGGCAAATAGTTCACAACAAAATGAAAATTTTAGAGTTTATGTATGGAAAAAAAAATTAAAACAATAAGAAATGTACCTAAAGAAATTTATTCACACAACACAAATGAACACAAAAGTTTTGTTATCCAAGTTTGGGAAATTCCACTAGTTCAACCCTAATAGCTTGGAATTTTATAAGAAAGAGATTTCTAATTGGTCCTAACACGTTTTGAATATGGATATGCATGTTTTAAACATGTTAAAGATGCAAATTACCTATGGATCCAAACCTTTTAAAGAGAATAATAAATGCTCATTAACTTCTAAAGAGAACTTGTGGTGGGAAATTTACTAGGGTCTCACAAGCCATTATTTTGCCTATGTACAAAACGTTGACCAGTCAATCATATATGATTGTAAAGTGATTTATCATGCATAACGAGCTATATTTTTTTAAGAAATAACTTATAAATTGGGAGTCAACACTCAGTTAAAAATCCCCAGTGTCCGCCTTTTTCCGATGATTGCAAAACCTAATATATAAAAAAACTAAAGAGTGTTTACAATCCCTAAAAGAAAATTACAGAGACTTTTTGGAATTATCTCTCTCTACATTTGTGCATTTCCATTTTAGAAGTATACTTTTTTTCTGAAATCAAAACTAGAGTTTTCACTTTCCTTTTTTCTCGCAAACAAAAAGATATGTCATATAGATCACAAAAAAATGAAAATTTTAGAGTTTATTTATGGAATGAACTTTAAAACAATAACAAATGTAAGTAACAAAAATTTATTCACACACCACAAACGAACACAAAAGTTATTTTATCCAAGTTTCTGAAATTCCATTAGTTCAACCCTAATATCTAGGAATTTTATAAGAAAGACATTTCTAATTGATCCTAACATGTTTTGAATATGGATATGCATGCTTGAAACATGTTAAAGATGAAATGACCTATGGATCCAAACCTTTTAACGAGAATAACAAATGGTCATGAAATTCTCAAGTGAACGTGTGGTGGGATATTTACCCAAGTCAAACAAGCCATTAATTTGCCCATTTGTTTTTATAAATGATTTATGGATTGGGATTCAACACTCATCATATAAAAATACCCTGCCTCCCAGTTTTCCAGATGATTGCAAAACCAAATATATAAAAAAAATAAAAATATTTTACAATCCCTTAAAGAAAATTACAGAGACTTTTTGGAATTATCTCTCTCTACATTTGTTCATTTCCATTTTAGATGTATATTTTTTTCTTAAATCAAAACTTGAGTTGTCACTTTCCCTTTATGTCGTAAACACAAAGAAAAGACAAAAAGATCACAAAAAAATTAAAATTTTAGATTTTATGTATGGAAATAAATTTCAAACAATAACAAATGTAAGTAAACAAATTTTATTCACACACCACAAAAGAACACAAAAGTTTTGTTATCCAAGTTTGCGAACCTCCACTAGTTCAACCATAATTGCTTGGAATTTTATAAGAAAGAGAATTTTAATTGATCCTAACATGTTTTCAATATGGATATGCATGCTTGGAACATGTTATAGATGCAAATGACCTATGGATTCAAACCTTTTAAAGAGAATAAGAAATGCTCATAAAATTCTCAAGTGATCGTGGAGTGGGATTTTTACCCGAGTGAAACATGCCAATATTTTGCACATGTACAAAATGCTGACCTAACAATCAGAGATGATTGTAAAGTGATTTTTCATGTGTAACGTGTTGTATTCTTGTAAGAAATTACTTATGGATTGGGATTCAACACTCATCAGTTAAAAATCCCCTACCTACCCTTTTTCCCGATGATTGCAAAACCAAATATATAAAAAAAAACTAAAAAGAGTTACAATCGCTAAAATAAATTTACAAAGACTTTTTGGGATTACCTCTCTCTAAATTTATGCATTTCCATTTTAGATGTATACTTTTTTCTTAAATCTAAATATGAGTTTTCACCTTCCCGTCATCTCGTAACAAAAAGATCAGGCAAATAGATCACAACCAAATGAAAATTTAAGAGTTACTGTATGGAAAAAATTTTAAAACAATAAAAAATGTAAGAAAAGAAAATTTATTCACACACCAAAAATGAACACAAAAGTTATGTTATCCAAGTCTGGGAAATTCCACTAATTCAACCCTTATAACTTGGAATTTTATAAGAAAGAGATTTCTAATTGATCCTAACAAGTTTTGAATATGGATATGCATGATTGAAATATGTTAATGATGCAGATTAACCCTTTGATCCACAACTTTAAAGAGAATAACAAATGCTTTTTAAATTCTAAAGTAAATGTGCGGTGGGATATTTAACCGAGTCAAACAAGCCATTATTTTGCCCATGAACAAAAAGTTGCCCTAACAATCATAGATGATTGTAAAGTGATTTATCATGCGTAAAGTGCAATATTTTTTGTAAGAAATGACTTTTAGATTGGGAGTCAACACTCTTTACTTAAGAATCCCCTGCCTCGCCCTTTTCCCGACGATTGTAAAACCAAATTTATTGAAAAACTAAAATGAGTTTACTATCCCTAAAAAAAATTAAAGAGACTTTTCGGAATTATTTCTCTCTACATTTTCGCTTTTCCATTTTAAATGTATAATTTTTTCTTAAATTAAAACTTGAGTTTTCACTTTCGCTTTATCTCGAAAACAAAAAGACAAGGCAAAAAGAACACAACAAAATGAAAATTTTAGATTTTATGCATGGAAAAAAAATTAAAACAAAAAAAAATGTAAGTAAAGAAAATTTATTCACACACCACAAACGAACACAGAACTTTTGGTATCCAAGTTTCGGAAATTCCATTAGTTCAACCCTAATTGCTTGGAATTTTATAAGAAATAGATTTCTAATTGATCCTATCATGTTTTGAATATGGATATGCATGCTTGAAACATGCTAAAGATGGAAATGACCTATGGATTCTAACTTTTAAAGAGAAAAACAAATGGTCATTAAATTCTCAAGTGAACGTGTGGTGGAATTTTTATTCGAGTCAAACAAAGCATTATTTTGCCCATGTACAAAAACCTCACCTTACAATATTAGATGATTGTATAGTTATTTATCATCCGTGGCGAGCTCTATTTTTGCAAGAAATAACTTTTGGATTGGGAGTCAACACTCATAAGTTAAAATTACACCACATCCCCCTTTTCCCGACGATTGCAAAACTAATATTTTAAAAAACTAAAAAGAGTTTACAAACCCTAAAAAACATATACAAAGACTTCTTGAAATTATCTTTCTCTACAATTGTGCATTTCCATTTTAAATATATACTTTTTTCTTAAATCAAAACTTGAGTTTTCACTTTCCCTTTATATCGTTAACAAAAAGATAAGGGAAATAGGTCACAACAAAATGAAAATTTTAGAGTTTATGTATGGAAAAAAAATTTAAAACAATAAAAAATATAAGTAAAGAAAAATTATTCACACACCGCAAATGAACACAAAAGTTTTGTTATCCAAGTTTGGGAAATTCCACTAGTTCAACCTTAATACCTTTGAATTTTGAAAGAGAGAGATTTCTAATTGATACTAAAAAGTTTTGATTATGGATATGCATGCTTGAAATATTTTTAAGATGAAAATGACCCCTTTGATTCAAACCTTTTAAAGAGAATAACAAATGCTCATTAAATTCTCAAGTGAACGTGCGGTGGGATATTTACCCAAGTCAAAAAAATCATTATTTTGCCCATGCACAAAAAGTTGACCTAACAATCATAGGTGATTGTAAAGTGATTTATCAAGCGTAACGGGAAATATTTTTGTAAGATATGTTTTATGGATTGGGAGTCAGCACTCATCTGTTAAAAATCCCCTGCTTCTCCTTTTTCCAGACGATTGCAAAAACTAATATATTAAAAACTAAAAAGTTTTTAAATTCCCTAAAAAATATTACAGAGACTTTTTGGTATTATCTCTCTCTATATTTGTGCATTTCCATTTTAGATGCATAATTTTTTCTTAAATCAAAACAAGAATTTTCACTTTCCCTTTAACAAGTAAACAAAAAGAAGAGGCAAATAGATCACAAAAAAATGAAAATTTTAGATTTTATGTATGGAAAACCATTTAAAAAAATAAAAAATTTATGTAAAGAAAATTTATTCACACACCACAAACGAACACAAAACTTTGGTTATCCAAGTTTCGAAAATTCCATGAGTTGAACCCTAATAGCTTGGAATTTTATAAGAAAGAGATTCCTAATTGATCCTATCATGTTTTGAATATGGATATGCATGCTTGAAACATGTTAAAATGCAAATTACCTATGGATCCAAACCTTTTAAAGAGAATAACAAATGGTCATTAAATTCTCAAGTGAACGTACCGTGGGATATTTTCCTGAGTAAAAAAAGCTATTATTTTGCCTTTGTAGAAAAAGCTGACATAAGAATCATAGAACATTGTAAAGTGATTTATCATGCATAACAGACTATATTTTTTGAAGAAATGACTTATGGATTGGGACTCAATACACATCAATTAAAAATCTCCTGCCTCCTCATTTCCTCGACGATTGCAAAACTTAATATATTAAAAAACTAAAGAAAGTTTACAATCCCTAAAATAAAATTACTGAGACTTTTTGGAATTATCTCTCTGTACATTTTTGCATTTCCATTTTAGGTGTATACTTTTTTCTTAAATAAAAACATGAGTTTTAACTTTCCCTTATTTCGTAAACAAAAAGATAAGAATATAGTTCACAACAAAATGAAAACTTTAGGGTTTATGTATGAAATTTTTTTTTTTAAAATAACAAATGTAAGTAATGAAATTTATTCACCACAAATGAACACAAAATTTTTTTTATCCAAGTTTGGGATTTTATAAGAAAGAGATTCCTAATTGGTCCTAACATGTTTTGAATATGGATATGCATGCTTGAAACATGTTAAAGATTCAAATGACCTATGGATCCAATCATTTTAAGGAGAATAACAAATGCTCATTAACTTCTAAAGAGAACTTGTGGTGGGAAATTTACCATTGTCTAACAAGCCATTATTTTGCCCATGTACAAAAAGCTGACCAAACAATCATAGATGATTATAAAATGATTTATCATGCATAACAAGCTATATTTTTGTAAGAAATAACTTATGGATTGGGAGTCAACACTCAATTAAAAATCCCCAGCCTCCCCCTTTTTCCGACGATTGCAAAACCTAATGTATAAAAAAACAAAAGAGAGTTTAAAATCCTTAAAAATAAAATTACAGAGACTTTTTGGAATTATCTCTCTCTACATTGTGCATTTCCATTTTAGATCTATATTTTTTTCTTAAATCAAATCTTGAGTTTTAACTTTCCTTTTATCTCGTAAACAAAAAGATATGGCATACAGATCACAACAAAATGAAAATTTTAGAGTTTATGTATGGAATAAAATTTAAAATAATAACAAATGTAAGTAACAAAAATTTATTCACACTCCACAAACGAGCACAAAAGTTAATTTATCCAAGTTTCGGAAATTCCACTAGTTCAACCCTAATATCTTGGAATTTTATAAGAAAGACATTTCTCATTGATCCTAACATGTTTTAAATATGGATATGCATGCTTCAAACATGTTAAAGATGCAAATGACCTATGGATCCAAACCGTTTAAAGAGAATAACAAATGGTCATTAAATTCTCAAGTGAACGTGCGGTGGGATATTTACCCAAGTCAAACAAGCAATTATTTTGCCTCTATACAAAAACCTGACCTAATAATCATAGATGATTGTAAAGTGATTTATCATGCGTAACGAGCTATATTTTTGTAAGAAATGATTTATGGATTAGGATTCAGCACTCATTAGTTAAAAATCCCCCGCCTGCCAGTTTTCCTGACGATTGCATAACCTAATAGATAAAAAAAATAAAAAGAGTTTACAAAACCCTAAAATAAATTACAATAAGTTTTATGAATTATCGCTCTCCACATTTGTGCATTTCCATTTTGGATGTATTATTTTTTCTTAAATCAAAACTTGAGTTTTCATTTTCCGTTTTTCTCGTAAACAAAAAGGTAAGGCAAACAAATAACAAAAAAATGAAAATTTTTAGAGTTTATGTTCGGAATGTTTTTTAAAACAATAACAAATGTAAGCAAAGAAAATTTATTCACATTCCACAAATGAACGCAAAAGTTTTGTTATCCGAGTTTGAGAAATTCCACCAGTTCAACCCTTATAAAAGTTTGGGAAATTTCTAATTGATCCAAACATGTTTTAAATATGGATATGCTTGCTTGAAACATGTTAAAGATGCAAATGACCTAGCGATCCAAACCTTTTAAAGAGAATAACAAATGTTCATTAAATTCTCAAGTGAACATGCGCTGTGATATTTACTCGAGTCTAACAAGCCATTCTTTTGCCCATGTAAAAAAAACTGACCTAACAATCATAGATGATAGTAAAGTGATTTATCATATGTAACGGGCATTTTTTTTGTAAGAAATGACTTATGGATTGGGAGTCAACACTCATCAGTAAAAAATCCCCCGCCTCCCCCTTTTCCCGATGATTGCAAAACATTATATATAAAAAAAACTGAAAGAAGTTAACAAACACTAAAATAAAATTGCAATGACTTTTTGGAATTATCTCTCTCTACAATTATGAATTTCCATTTTAGATGTATACTTTTTTCTTAAATCAAAACATGAATTTTCACTTTCACTTTATCTCGTAAACAAAAAGAGAAGGCAAATCAATCATAAAAAAATAAAATTTTAGGGTTTAAGTATGGAAAAAAATTTAAAACAATAACAAATGTAAGTAAAGAAAATTAGTGACACCCCACAAACGAATACATAAGTTCTGTTATCAGAGTTTAGGAAATTCTACAAGTTCAACCCTATAATCTAGGAATTTTATAAGAAAGAGATTTCTATTTCATCCTAACATATTTTGAATATGGTTATGCATGCTTCAAACATGCTAAAAATACAAATGACCTATGGATCCAAACCTTTTAAAGAGAATAAAAAATGCTCATTAAATTCTCAAGTGAACGATATTGACCCGGGTCAAACAAGCCATTATTTTACCCATGTAGAAAAAGCTGGCCTAACAATCATAGATGATTGTAAAGTGATTGATCATGCGTAATGGGCTTTCATTTTTAAGAAATGACTTATGGATTGGGATTCAACAATCATCAGTTAAAAATTCCCTGACTCCCCCTTTTTTGAACGATTGCAAAACCTAATATATAAAAAAACTGAAAAAAGTTTACAATCCCTACATGAAAATTTCAGAGACTTTTTGGAATTATCTCTCTCTACATTTGTGCATTTCCATTTTAGATGTATACTTTTTTCTTAAATCAAAACTTGACTTTTCAGTTGCCCTTTATCTCTTATACAAACAGATAAGGAAAATAGATCACAACAAAATGAAAAATTTAGGGTTTATGTATGGAAAAAAATTTAAAACAATAACAAAGGTAAGTAAAGATAATTTATTGAAAAACCACAAAAGAACACAAAAGTTTTGTTATCCAAGTTTGGGAAATTCCACTTGTTCAACCCTAATAGCTTGGAATTTTATAAGAAAGAGATTTCTAATTGATCCTAACTTATTTTGAATATGGGTATGCATACTTGAAACAAGTAAAATATGGAAATGACCCCATTGATCCAAACCATTCAAAGAGAATAACAAATGCTCATTAAATTCTCATGTTAAAGTGTGGTGGGATATTTACCCGAATCAAACAAGCCATTATTTTGCCCATCTACCGAAAGCTGACCTTACAATCATAGATGGTTGTAAAGTGATTTATCTTGCGTCATGGGCTATATTTTTGTAAGAAATGACTTATGGATTGGGAGTCAACACTGATCAGTAAAAAATCATATCCCCCCCCCTCCTCCTTTTCCCGATGATTGCAAAACCTAATATATAAAAACTAAAAAGAGTTTACAATCCCTAAAAAAAATTATAATGACTTTTTGGAATTATCTCTCTTTAAAAATGTGCATTTCCCTGTACAAAAAGCTGACCTAATAATCATAGATGATTGTAAAGTGATTTATCATGTGTAACGAGCTATATTTCTTTAAAGAAATGATTCATGGATTGGGATTCAACACTCATCAATTAAAAATCCCCCGCCTTCCTGTTTTCCCGACCATTGCAAAACCTAATATATAAAAAAAATAAAAAGAGTTTACAAACCCTAAAATAAATTACAATGGCTTTTATGAATTATCTCTCTCTACTTTTGTGCATTTAATTGATGATTTTAAAGTGATTTATCTTGCGTAACGAGCTAAATTTTTGTAAGAAATGACTTATGGATTAGGAGTCAACACTAATCAGTTAAAAATCCCCCGCCTCCTCCTTTTCCCGATGATTGCAAAACCTAATATAAAAAAACTAAAAAGAGTTTACAATCCCTAAAAAAAATTATAAGGACTTTTTGGAATTATCTCTCTCTAGAAATGTGTGTTTCCCTGTACAAAAAACTGACCTAATAATCATAGATTATTGTAAAGTGATTTATCATGCGAAACGAGCTATATTTTTTTAATAAATGATTTATGGATTGGGATTTAACACTCATCAGTTAAAAATCCCCCACCTACCCGTTTTCCCGACGATTGCAAAACCTAATATATAAAAAAAATAAAAAGAGTTAGAAACCCTAAAATAAATTACACTGACTTTTATCAATTATCTCTCTCTACATTTGTGCATTTCCATTTTAGATGTATTCTTCTTTCTTAAATCAAAACTTGAGTTTTCACTTTCCGTTTATCTCGTAAACAAAAAGACAAGGCAAATAGATAACAAAAAAATGAAAATTTTAGAGTTTATGTTTGGAAATTTTTTTAAAACAATAACAAATGTAAGCAAAGAAAATTTATTCACACTCCACTAATGAACACAAAAGTTTTGTTATCCATGTTTGGGAAATTCCACTAGTTCAACCTTAATAGCTTGGAATTTTATAACAAAGAGATTTCTAATAGATCCTATCATGTTTTGAATATGGATATGCAGGCTTGAAACATGTTAAAGATGCAAATGACCTATGGATCCAAACCTAATAAAGAGAATAAAAAATGGTCTTTAAATTCTCAAGTGAACGCGTGCTAAGATATTTACCCAAGTCAAACAAGCCATTATTTTTCCCTTGTACCAAAAGTTGACCTAACAATCCTAGATGATTGTAAAGTGAATTATCATGTGTAACGGGGTTGATTTTAGTAATAACTGACTTATGGATTGGGAGGCAACACTCAGCAGTTAAAAATCCCCTGCCTCCCTCTTTTCTAAACGATCCCTAAAAACAAATTGCTGTGACTTTTATGAATTATCTCTCTATACATTAGTGCATTTCCATTTTAGATTCATACTTTTTTCTTAAATCAAAACTTGATTTTTCACTTTCCTTTTATCTAGTAAAAAAAAAAAAAGATTAGATCACAACAAATTGAAAATTTTAGAGTTTAAGCGGGGAATTTTTTTTAAAAAATTACAAATGTAATTAAAGAAAATTTATTCACACACCACAAAAGAAAACACAATTTTTGTCATCCATGTTTCGGAAATTCCATTAGTTCACCCTAATAGCTTGGAATTTTATAACAAAGAGATTTCTACTTGATCCTATCATGTTTTGAATATGGATATGCATGCTTGAAACATGTAAAAGATGCAAATGATCTAAGGATCCAAACATTTTAAAGAGAATAACAAATGGTCTTTAAATTCTCAAGTAAACGTGTGGTGGGAGAATTTTCCCGAGTCAAACAAGCCATTATTTTGCCCATGTACAAAAAGCTGACCTAACAATCATAGATGATTGTAAAGTGATTTATCATGCATAACGGGCTTGATTTTAATAAGAAATGATTTATGGATTGGGAGTCAACACTCATCAATTAAATATCCCACGCCTCCACCTTTTTCACGAAGATTGCAAAACCTACATTTAAAAACACTAAAAAGAGTTTACAATCGCTAAAAGAAAATTACAGAGACTTTTTGGAATTATCTCTCTCTACATTTGTGCATTTCCATTTTAGATGTATACTTTTTTTTTTAAATTAAAACTTGAGTTTTAACTTTCCCTTTATATCATAAACAAAAAGATAAGGCAAAAAGATCTCAACAAAATTAAAATTTTAGAGTTTATGTATAGAAAAAAATTTAAAACAATAACAAATGTAAGTAAAGAAAATTTATTCACACACCACAAATGAACACAAATGTTATGTTACCCAAGTTTGGGAAATTCCACTAGTTCAACCCTAATAGCTTGCAAATTTATTAGAAAGAGATTTCTAATTTATCTTAACATGTTTTGAATATGGATATCCATGCTTGAAACTTGTTAAAGATGCAAATGACCTATGGATCCAAAATTTTTAAAGAGAAAAACAAATGCTCATGAAATTCTCAAGTGAGTGTGCGGTGGGATATTTACCCTAGTCAAACAAGCCATTATTTTGCCCGTGTACAAAAAACTAACCTAACAAGCGTTGATGATTTTAAAGTGATTTATCATGTGTAACGGGTTATATTTTTGTATGAAATTACATATGGATTGGGAGTTAAACTCATCAGTTAAAAATCCCCTGCCTCCCCCTTTTCCTGACGATTGCAAAACCTAATATATGAAAAAAACTAAAAAGAGTTTACAATCCCTCAAAAAATATTACATAGACTTTTTGGAATTCTCTCTACATTAGTGCATTTACATTTTAGATTTCTAATTTTTTCTTAAATCAAAACTTGATTTTTCACTGTCCCATTATCTTGTAAGCAGAAAGACAAGGCAAATAGATGACAACAAAATGAAAATTTTAGAGTTTATGTATGCCAAAAAATTTAAAACAAAAACAAATGTAATTAAAGAAATTTTATTCACACACCACAAACGAACACAAAAGTTTTGTTATCCAAGTTTCGGAAATTCCATTAGTTCAACCCTAATCGCTTGGAATTTTATAAGAAAGAGATTTCTAATTGATCCTATCATGTTTTGTAAATGGATATGCATGCTTGAAATATGTTAAAGATGCAAATGACCTATGGATCCATACCTTTTAAACATAATAACAAATGGTAATTAAATTATCAAGTGAACGTGTGGTGGGATATTTACCCGAGTCTAACCTGCCATTATTTTTCCCATGTACAAAAAGCTGGCCTAACAATCATAGATGATTGTAAACTAATTTATCGTGTGTAACTGGATTGATTTTAGTAATAATTCACTTATGGATTGGGAGTCAACATTCATCAGTTAAAAATCCCATGCCTCCCCCTTTTCTCGATGACTGCAAAACCTAATAAATAAAAAAACTACAAAGAGTTCACAATCTCTAAAAGAATGTTACAGAGAATTTTTGGAATTATCTCTCTCTACATTTGTAAATTTTCATTTTAGATGTATACTTTTTTCTAAAATCAAAACTTGAGTTTTCACTTTCCCTTTATCATGTTAAAAAAAAAAAGGCAAATAGATCAAAACAAAATTAAATATTTAGAGTTTATGTAAGGAAAAAAATTTAAAACAATAACAAATGTAGGTAAAGAAAATTTATTAACACACCACAAACGAACACAAAAGTTTTGTTATCCAAGTTTTGGGAATTCCTTTAGTTCAACCCTAATAGCTTGGAATTTTTTAAGAAAGAGATTTCTAATTGATCCTAACTTATTTTTAATATGGAGAGGCTTGCTTGAAACATGTTAAAGATGCCAATGACCCCTTTGATCCAAACCTTTTAAAGAGAATAACAAATGCTCATTAAATTCGCAAGTTAACATGTGGTGAAATATTTACCAGAGTCAAACAAGCCATTATTTGCCTATGTACAAAAAGCTAACCTAACAATCATAGATGATTGTAAAGTGATTTATCTTGCGTAACGGGCTACATTTTTGTAAGAAATGACTTATCGATTGGGAGTCAACACTGATCAGTTAAAAATCCCCTGCCTCCTCCTTTTACCGACGATTAAAAAACCTCATATATAAAAAAACTAAAAAGAGTTTACAATCCCTAAAAAAAATTAGAAGAACTTTTTGGAATTATCTCTCTCTACATATGTGCATTTTCATTTTAGATGTATACTTTTTCTTAAATCAAATCTTGACTTTTAACTTTTCCTTAATCTCGTAGACAAAAAGATAAGGCAAATAGATCACAACAAAATGAAATTTTGTAGAGTTTATGTATGGAAAAAAATCTCATCAGTTAAAATTTTCTTGCCTCCCCCTTTTCTAGACAATTGCAAAACCTAATATATAAAAAAAACTTAAACTAGTTCACTATCCCTAAAAACAAATTATGGAGACTTTTATGAATTATCTCTCTCTATACTAGTGCATTTCCATTTTAGATTTATACTTTTTTCTCAAATCAAGACTTGATTTTTCACTTTCCATTTATCTCATAAAAAAAAGATAAGGGAAATAGATCACAAAAAAATGAAAATTTTAGAGTTTATGTGTGGAAAAAATTTCAAATAAATTACAAATGTAAGTAAAGAAATTTTATTCACACACCACAAATGAACACACAATTTTGTTATCCAAGTTTCAGAAATTCCATTAGTTCAACCCTAATAGCTTGGAATTTTATAACAAAGAGATTTCTAATTGATCCTATCAAGTTTTGATTATGGATATGCATTCTTGAAATATGTTAAAGATGCAAATGACGTATGGATCCAAAATTTTTTAAGAGAATAACAAATGGTCTTTAAATTCTCAAGTGAACATGTGGTGGGATATATACCCGAGTCAAACAAGCCATTATTTTGCCCATATACAAAAAGCTGACCTAACAAACATAGATGATTGTAAAGTGATTTATCATGCGTAACGGGCTTGATTTTAGTAAGAAATGATTTATGGATTGGGAGTCAACACTCATCAGTTAAGAATCCCACGCCTCCCCCTTTTCCCGATGATTGCAAAACCTACATATAAAAAAAGTAAAAAGAGTTTACAATCCCTAAAAGAAAATTGTAGAGACTTTGGAATTATCTCTCTCAACATTTGTCCATTTCCATTTTAGAAGTATACTTTTTTTTAATATCAAAACTTGAGTTTTAACTTATCCTTTATCTCAAAAACAAAAAGATAAGGCAAATAGATCACAACAAAATAAAATTTTTAGATTTTATGTATGGAAAAAAATTTAAAACAATAACAAATATAAGTAAAGAAAATTTACTCTAGTCTAACGTGCGGTGGGATATTTACCTGAGTCTAACTTGCCATTATTTTTCCCATGTACAAAAAGCTGACCTAACAATCATAGATGATTGTAAACTAATTTATTGTGCGTAACGGGCTTGATTTTAGTAATAATTCACTTATGGATAGGGAGTCAACACTCATCAATTAAAAATCCCACGCCTCCCCCTTTTCTCGATGATTGTAAAACCTAATAAATAAATAAACTAAAAAGAGTTTACAATCTCTAAGAAAATTACAGAGACTTTTTGGAATTAACTCGCTCAACATTTGTGCATTTTCATTTTAGATGTATACTTTTTTCTAAAATCAAAACTTGAGTTTTCACTTTCCCTTTATCTAGTGAAAAAAAAAGATATGGCAAAAAGATCACATCAAAATAAAAATTTTATAGTTTATATATGTGAAAAAATTTAAAACAATAACAAATGTAGGTAAAGAAAATTTATTCACACACCACAAATGAACACAAAAGTTTTGGTATCCATGTTTCGGGAATTCCTTTAGTTCAACCCAAATAGCTAGGAATTTTATAAGAAAGAGATTTCTAATTGATCATAACATATTTTGAATATGGACATGCTTGCTTGAAACATGTTAAAGATGCAAATGACCCTTGGATCCAAACCTTTTAAAAAAAATAACAAATGCTCATTAACTTCTCAAGTTAACGTGTGGTGGGATATTTACTCGAGTCAAACAAGCAATTATTTTGCCCATGTACGAAAAACTGACCTAACAATCATAGATGATTGTAAAGTGATTTATCTTGTGTAACGGGCTATATTTTTGTAAGAAATGACTTATGGATTGGGAGTCAACACTGATCAGTTAAAAATCCCCCGCCACCACCTTTTCCCCATGATTGCAAAACCTAATATATTTGTTTAGAGATTTTACAATCCCTAAAACATTTATATGGACTTTTTGGAATTATCTCTCTCTACATATATGCATTTCCATTTTAGATGTATACTTTTTTTTTAAATAAAACTTGATTTTTAACTTTATGTTTTTCTCGTAAATAAGAAGATAACGCAAATAGATCACAACAAACTGAAAATTTTAGAGTTTATCTAAGGAAAAAAATATTAAATATTTTCAAATGTATGTAAAGAAAATTTATTAACACACCACAAATGAAAACAAAATTTTTGTTATCCAAGTTTCGGAAATTCCATTAGTTCAACCATAATAGCGTGGAATTTTACTACAAAGAGATTTCTAATTGATCTTATCATGTTTTGAATATGGATTTGCATGCTTGAAACATGGTAAAGATGCAAATGACCTATGGATCCAAACCTTTTAAAGAGAATAACAAATGGTCTTTAAATTCTCAAGTGAATGTGTGGTGGGATATTTACCCAAGTCAAACAAGCCATTATTTTCCCATGCAGTTATGGATAGGGAGTCAACACTCATCAATTAAAAATCCCACGCCTCCCCCTTTTCTCGATGATTGTAAAACCTAATAAATAAATAAACTAAAAAGAGTTTACAATCTCTAAGAAAATTACAGAGACTTTTTGGAATTAACTCTCTCAACATTTGTGCATTTCCATTTTAGATGTATACTTTTTTCTAAAATCAAAACTTGAGTTTTCACTTTCCCTTTATCTAGTGAAAAAAAAGATATGGCAAAAAGATCACATCAAAATAAAAATTTTATAGTTTATATATGTGAAAAAATTTAAAACAATAACAAATGTAGGTAAAAAAAATTTATTCACACACCACAAATGAACACAAAAGTTTTGTTATCCATGTTTCGGGAATTCCTTTAGTTCAACCCAAATAGCTAGGAATTTTATAAGAAAGAGATTTCTAATTGATCATAACATATTTTGAATATGGACATGCTTGCTTGAAACATGTTAAAGATGCAAATGACCCTTGGATCCAAACCTTTTAAAAAGAATAACAAATGCTCATTAACTTCTCAAGTTAACGTGTGGTGGGATATTTACTCGAGTCAAACAAGCAATTATTTTGCCCATGTACGAAAAACTGACCTAACAATCATAGATGATTGTAAAGTGATTTATCTTGTGTAACGGGCTATATTTTGTAAGAAATGACTTATGGATTGGGAGTCAACACTGATCAGTTAAAAATCCCCCGCCACCACCTTTTCCCCATGATTGCAAAACCTAATATATTTGTTTAAAGATTTTACAATCCCTAAAACATTTATATGGACTTTTTGGAATTATCTCTCTCTACAAATATGCATTTCCATTTTAGATGTATACTTTTTTTTTAAATAAAACTTGATTTTTAACTTTATGTTTTTCTCGTAAATAAGAAGATAACGCAAATAGATCACAACAAACTGAAAATTTTAGAGTTTATCTAAGGAAAAAAATATTAAATATTTTCAAATGTATGTAAAGAAAATTTATTAACACACCACAAATGAAAACAAAATTTTTGTTATCCAAGTTTCGGAAATTCCATTAGTTCAACCATAATAGCGTGGAATTTTACTACAAAGAGATTTCTAATTGATCTTATCATGTTTTGAATATGGATTTGCATGCTTGAAACATGATAAAGATGCAAATGACCTATGGATCCAAACCTTTTAAAGAGAATAACAAATGGTCTTTAAATTCTCAAGTGAATGTGTGGTGGGATATTTACCCAAGTCAAACAAGCCATTATTTTCCCATGCACCAAAAGCTGACCTAATAATCATAGATGATTATAAAGTGATTGATCATGCGTAACGGGCTTGATTTTAGTAATAAATGACTTATGGATTGGGAGGCAACACTCATCAATTAAAAATCCCCTACCTCCCCCTTTTCCAGACGATTGCAAAACCTAATATAAAAAAAACTAAAAATAGTTCACAATCACTAAAAACAAATTACAGGGAATTTTATGAATTATCTTTCTCTACATTAGTGCATTTCCATTTTATATTTATACTTTTTTCTTAAATCAAAAGTTGATTTTTTTCTTTCCCTTTATCTTGTAAAAAAAATAAAGGCAAATAGATCACAACAAAATGAAAATTTAAGAGTTCATGTGTGGAAAAAAATTTAAAACAACTAAAAATGTTAGTAAAGAAAATTTATTGAAACACCACAAATGAACACAAAAGTTTTGTTACCCAAGTTTGGAAAATTCCACAAGTTCAACCCTAATAGCTTGGAAATCTATTAGAAAGAGATTTCTAATTGATCTTAACATGTTTTGAGTATGGATATGCATGCTTGAAACATATTCAAGATGCAAATGACCTATAGATCCAAATCTTTTAAAGAGAAAAATAAATGCTCATTAAATTCTCAAGTGAACGTGCGGTGGGATATTTACCCAAGTCAAACAAGCCATTATTTTGCTTGTGTAAAAAAATCTTACCAAACAAGCATAGATGGTTTTAAAGTGATTTATCATGCGTAACGGGCTATACTTTTGTATGAAATTACTGATGGATTTGGATTCAAAACTCATCATTTAAAAATCCCCTGCCTCCCCCTTTTCTTAACGATTGCAAAGCCTAAAATATGAAAAAACTAAAAAAAGATTACAATCCCTAAAAAAAAAAAATTACATAGACTTTTTTGAATTATCGCTCTCTACATTAGTGCATTACCATTTTAGATTTATACTTTTTTCTTAAATCAAAACTTGATTTTTCACTGTCCCTTTATCTCATAAGCAAAAAGATAAGGCAAATAGATCACAACAAAATGAAAATGTTAGAGTTTTTGTATGGAAAAAAAATTAAAACAATAAAAAATATAGGAAAAGAAAGTTTATTCACACACCACAAACAAACACAAAAGTTTTGTTTTCCAAGTTTTGGAATTTTGATTAGTTCAACCCAAATAGCTTGGAATTTTATAAGAAAGAGATTTATAATTGATCCTATCATGTTTTGAATATGGATATTCATGCTTGAAATATGCTAAAGATGCAAATGACCTATGGATCCATAACTTTTAAAGAGAATAAAAAATGGTCATTAAATTCTCAAGTGAACGTGCAGTGGGATATTTAGCCGAGTTTGACATGCCATTGTTTTTCCCATGTACAAAAAGCTGACCTAACATTCATAGATGATTGTAAACTGATTTAAAATGCGTAACGGGCTTGATTTTAGTAATAATTCATTTATGGATTGGGAGTTAACATTCATCAGTTAAAAATCCCATGCCTCCCCCTTTTCCCGATGATTGCAAAACCTAATAAATAAAATAACTAAAAATTATTTACAATCTATAAAATAAAATTACAAAGACATTTTGGAATCATCTCTCTTTACAATTTTTCATTTCCATTTTTGATGTATATTTTTTTCTAAAATCAAAACTTGAGTTTTTAGTTTCCCTTTATCTCGTAAAAAAAAAACAGATAAGGCAAATAGATCACAACAAAATAAAACATATAGAGTTTATGTACGGAAAAAAATTTAAAATAGTAACAAATTTCGGTAAATAAAGTTTATTCACACACCACAAACGAACACAAAATTTTTGTTATCCATGTTTTGGCAATTCCATTAGTTCAACCCTAATAGCTTGGAATTTTATAAGAAAGAGATTTCTAATTGATCCTAACATATTTTGAATATGGATATGCTTGCTTGAAACATGTTAGAGATGTAAATGACCCCTTTTATCCAAAACTTTTAAAGGGAATAAAAAATGCTCAATAAATTCTCAAGTTAACGTGCGGTGGGATATTTACCCGAGTCAAACAACCTTTATTTTGCCAATGTATGAAAAGCTGACCTAACAATCATAGATGATTGTAAAGTGATTTATCATGCGTAACGGACTATATTTTTGTACGAAATGTCTTATGGATTGGGAGTCAACACTCATCAGTTAAAAATCCCCCGCCTCCTCCTTTTCTCGACAATTGCAAAACTAATATATAAAAAAACTAAAAAGAGTTTACAATCCCTAAAAATAATTATAAGGACTTTTTGGAATTATCTCTCTAGATATGTGCATTTCCATTTTATTTTTCTTAAATAAAAACTTGACTTTTAACTTTCCCTTGATCTTGTAAACAAAACGATAAGGCAATTAGATAAAAAAAATGAAAATTTTAGAGTTTATGTATGGAAAAAATATTAAACAATTACAAATGTAAGTAAAGAAAATTTATTCACACGACAAATGAAAAAAAAAGTGTTGTTATCCAAGTTTAGGAAATTTCACTAGTTCAACTCTAATAGCTTGGAATGTTGTAGGAAAGATATTTCTAATTGATCCTAACATGTTTTGAATGTGGATATGCATGCTTGAAACATGTTAAAGATGCAAATGACCTATGGATCCAAACCTTTTAAAGAGAAAAATATTTGCTCATTAAATTCTCAAGTGAACGTGAGGTGGGATATTTACCCGAGTCAAACAAGGCATTATTTTGCCTATGTACAAAAAGCTGACCTAATAATCATAGATGATTGTAAAGTGATTTATCGTGCGTAACGGCCTTGATTTTAGTAAGAATTGACTTATGGATTGGGAGACTACACTCATCGATTAAAAATCTCTTGCCTCCCCCTTTTCCAGACGATTACAAAACCTAATATATATAAAAACTAAAAAGAGTTCACAATCCCTAAAAACAAATTACAGAGACTTTTATAAATTATCTCTCTCTACATTAGTGCATTTCCATTTTAGATTTATACTTTTTTCTTATTTCAAAACTTGATTTTTCATTTTTCCTTTATCTCGTAATAAAAAAGATAAGGCAAATAGATCACAAAAAATGAAAATTTTAGAGTTTATATATGGAAAAAAATTAAAATAATTATAAATATAATTAAAGAAAATTTATTCACACACCATAATTGAGCACAAAAGTTTTGTTTTCCAAGTTTCAGAAATTCCATTAGTTGAACCCTAATAGCATGGAATTTTATAACAATGAGATTTCTAATTCACACCACAATTGAACACAAAAGTTTTGTTGTCCAAGTATCAAAAATTCCATTAGTTGAACCCTAATAGCATGAAATTTTATAACAAAGAGATTTCTAATTGACCCTATCATGTTTTGAATATGGATATGCATGCTTGAAACATGTTAAAGATGCAAATGACCTATGGAAGAGAATAACAAATAGTCTTTAAATTGTCACGTGAACATGCGGTGGGATATTTTGCTGAGTCAAACAAGCCATTATTTTGCCCATGCACAAAAAGCCGACCAAACAATCATGGATGATTGTAAAGTGATTTATCATGTGTAACAGGCTTGATTTTAGTAAAGAATGACTTATGGATTGGGAGTCAATACTCATCAGTTAAAAATCCCATGCCTCCCCCTTTTCCCAACGATTGCAAAACCTACTTCTAAAAAAACTAAAAATAGTTTACAATCCCTAAAAGAAAATTATCGAGAATTTTTGGAATTATCTCTCTACATTTGTGCATTTCCATTTTAGATGTATACTTTTTTCTTAAATCAAAACTTGAGTTTTCACTTTCCCTTTACCTCAAAAAAAAAAAAAAAAAAGATAAGGCAAATGGATCACAACAAAATGAAAATTTTAGAGTTTAAGTATGGAAAATAATTTAAAACAATTACAAATGTTTGTAAAGAAAGTTTATTCACACCACACAAACGAACACAAGTTTTGGTATCCTTGTTTCGGGAATTCCATTAGTTCAAACCTAATAACTTGGAATTTTATAAGAAAAAGATTTCTAATTGATCCTAACATGATTTGAATATGGAAATGCATGCTTGAAACCAGATAAAAATGCAAATGACCTATGGATCAGAACCTTTTAAAGAGAATAAAAAATGGTCTTTAAATTTTCAATTGAACATGAGGTGGGATATTTACCCGAGTCAAACATGCCCTTATTTTGCCTACGTACAAAAAGCTGACCTAACAATCATAGATGATTGTAAAGCGATTTATTATGCGTAACAGGTTATATTTTTTTAAGAAATGATTTATGGATTAGGAGTCAATACTCATCAGTTAAAAATACCCTGCCTCCCCCTTTTCATGACTATTGCCAAACCTAATATATATAAGACTAAAAAGAGTTTACAATCCCAAAAAAAAATAAAAAATACAGAGACTTTTTGGAATTATCTCTCTCTACATTTGTGCATTTCCGTTTTAGATGTATACTTTTTTCTTAAATCAAAACTTGAGTTTTTACTTTCCCTTTATCTCGTAAGCAAAAAGATAAGGCAAATCGATTACAACAAAATGAAAATTTTAGAGTTTATGTATGGAAAATATTTTAAAAAATAAAAGATGTAAGTAAATAAAATTTATTCACACACCAAAAATGAACACAAAAGTTTTGTTATCCAAGTTTGGGACATTCCACTAGTTCAACCCTAATAGCTTGCAAATTTATTAGAAAGAGATTTCTAATTGATCTTAATATGTTTTGAATATGGATATGCATGCTTGAAACATGTTAAAGATGCAAATGACCTATGGATCCAAACCTTTTAAAGAGAATAACAAATGCTCATTAAATTCTCAAGTGAATGTGTGGTGGGATATTTTGTCCTAGTTTAACAAACAATTATTTTGTGCGTGTACAAAAAGTTGCCCTAACAATCATAGATGATTGTAAAGTGATTTGTCTTGCGTAACGGGCTTTATTTTAGTAAGAAATGACTCATGGATTGGAAGTCAACACGCATCAGTTAAAAATCCCACACCTCCCCCTTTTCCCGACCATTGCAAAACCTAATATATAAAAAAACTAAAAATAGTTTACAATCCCAAAAAGTAAATAATAGAGACTTTTACGAATTATGTCTCTCTACATTTGTGCATTTCCATTTTACATGTATAATTTTTCTAAAATCAACACTTGTGTTTGTTTTTGTATGGATTAAAATTTAAAAAAATAACAAATTTAAGTAAAGAATTTATTCACACACCACAAATGAACACAAAAGTGTTGTTATCCATGTTTCTGGAATTCCTTTAGTTGAACCCTGATAGCTTGGAATTTATAAGAAAGAGATTTCTAGTTGATCCTAACATGTTTTGAATATGGATATGCATGCTTGAAACATGTTAAAGATGCAAATGACCCTTTTGATCCAAACCTTTTAAAGAGAATAACAAATGCTCATTAAATTCTCAAGTTAACGTGCGGTGGTATATTTACCCTAGTCAAGCAAGCCATTATTTTGCCCATGTACAAAAAGCAGACCTAACAATCATAGATAATTTTAAAGTGATTTATCATGCGTAACGGGCTATATTTTTGTTAAAAATTACTTATGGATTGGCAGTCAACACAGATCAGTTAAAAATCCCCTGCCTCCCCCTTTTCCCGACTATAGCAAAACCTAATATATATAAAAACTAAAAAGAGTTTACAATCCCTAAAAATAATAAAAAATACTATTTGGAATTATTTTTCTCTACATTTGTACATTTCCATTTTAGATGTATACTTTTTTCTTTTAACAAAACTTGAGATTTCACTTTCCCTTTATCTCATAAACAAAAAGATAAGGCAAATAGATCACAACAAAATGAAAATTTTAGAGTTTTCGTATGGCAAAAAATTTAAAACAATAACAAATGTGAGTAAAGAAAGTTTATTCACAGCCACAAATGAACAATAAATTTTTGTTATCCAAGTTTTGAAAATTCCACTAGTTCATCCCTAATAACTTCGAATTTTATAAAAAAGAAATTTCTAATTGATCCTAACATGTTTTGAATATGGATATGCATGCTTGGAACATGTTAAAGAAGGAAATGACCCCTTTGATCCAAGCCTTTTAAAAAAAATAACAAATGCTCATTAAATTCTCAAGTTACCATGCGGTGGGATATTTACCCGAGTCAAACAAGCCATTATTTTGCCTCAATACAAAAAGCTGACCTAACAATCATTGATGATTGTAATGTGATTTATCATGCATAACGGGCTTTATTTTTGTAAGAAATGATTTATGGATTGAAAGTCACCACTTTTTAGTTAAAAATCCATCACGTCCACATCTTCCTGACGATTGCAAAACCTCATATATGTAAAAACTAAAAAGAATTTACAATCCCTAAAAAAAATTATAGAGACTTTTTGGAATTATCTCTCTCTACATTTGTGCATTTCTAGTTTAGATGTATACTTTTTTCCTAAATCAAAACTAGAGCTTTCAACTTCCTTTTATCTCGTAAACCAAAAGATAAGGCAAATAGATCACAACAAAATGAAAATTTTATAGTTTATGTATGGAAAAAAATTTAAAACAATTAAAAGTGTAAGTAAATAAAATTTATTCACACACCATAAACAAACACAAAAGTTTTGTCATCAAAGTTTGGAGATATGCATGCTTGAAACATGTTAAAAATGCAAATGACCTATGGATCCAAACATTTTAAAGAGAATAACAAATGCTCATTAAATTCCCAAGTGAACGTGCGGTGGGATTTTTACCCGAGTGAAGCACGCCATTGTTTTTGCATTGTACAAAAATCTGACCTAACAATCATAGATGATTATAAAGTGATTTCTCGTCCATAACAGGCTATATTTTTTTAAGAAATGACTTTTGGATTAGGAGTCAACACTCATCAGTTAAAAATCACCTGCCTCACTCTTTTGCCGATGATTGCAAAACTAAATATATAAAAAAACTAAGAAAAGTTTACAATCCCTTAAAAGAAAATTGCAGAGACTTTTTAGAATTAATTATCTCTCTCTACATTTGTGCATTTCCATTTTAGATGTATACTTTTTTCTTCAATCAAAACTTGAGTTTTCACTTTCCCTTTATCTCGTAAACAAAAAGATAAGGCAAATATATCACAACAAAAAGAAAATTTAAGAGTTTATGTATGGAAAAAAATTTAAAAATATAACAAATGTAAGTAAAGGAAATTTATTCAAACACCACAAACGAACACAAAAGTTTGGTTATCCATGTTTGGGAAATTCCACTAGTTCAACCCTAATTGCTTGGAATTTTATAAGAAAGAGATTTCTAATTGTTCCCTACATGTTTGTAATATGGATATGCATGCTTGAAACATGTTAAAGATGCAAATGAGCTACGGATCCAAACATTTTTAAAGAGAATAACAAATGCTACTTAAATTCTCAAGTGAATGTGAGGTGGGATATTTACTCGACTCAAACAAGCCATTATTTTGCCAATTCACATAGATCACAACAAAATGAAAATTAAAGAGTTCAGTATGAAAAAAAAATTTAAAACAATAAGAAATGTAAGTAAAGAAAATTTATTCACACACCACAAATGAAGACAAAAGTTTTGTTATCCAAGTTTGGGGAATTCCACTAGTTCAGCCTTAATTGCTTGGAATTTTATAAGAAAGAGATTTCTAATTGATCATAACAAGTTTTGAATATGGATATGCATTCTTCAAATATGTTAAAGATGAAAATGACCTCTTTGATCCAAACCTTTTAAAGAGAATTACAAATGTTCATTAAATTATCAAGTGAACGTGCGGTGTGATATTTACCCGAGTCAAACAAGCCATTATTTTGCCCACGCACAAAAAGTTGACCTAACAATCATAGATGATTGTAAAGTGATATACGATGCGTAACGGGCAATATTTTTGTAAGAAATGACTTGTGGATTGGGAATTAACACTAATCAGTTAAAAATCCCTTGCCTCCCTCTTTTCCCGACGTTTGCAAAACGAAATATATTAAAAAACTAAAAAGAGTCTACTATCCCTAAAACAAATTACAGGGACTTTTTGGAATTATCTCTTTCTTCATTTTTGCATTTTCTTTTTAGATGTATACTTTTTTCTTAAATCAAAACTTGAGTTTTCACTTTCCTTTTATCTCATAAACAAAAAGATAAGGCAAACAGAGCACAAAAAATTAAAAATATTAGAGTTTATGTGTGGAAAAAAATTATAACAATAAAAAATGTAAGAAAAGAAAGTTTACTAAAAATCCACAAACGAACAAAAAAAATTTGTTTTCCAAGTTTCGGAAATTCCATTAGTTCAGCTCTAATTGCTTGGAATTTTATAAGAAAGAGATTTCTAATTGATCCTATCATGTTTTGAATGCATGCTTGAAACACGTTAAAGATGCAAATGACCTATGGATCAAAACCTTTTCAAGAGAATAAAATATGGTCATTAAATTCTCAAGTGAACGTGTTGTGGGATATTTACCCGAGTCAAACAAGCCATGATTTTGCCCATGTACAAAAAACTGACCTAACAATCACAGATTATTGTAAAGTGATTTATCATGCGTAACGAGCTATATTTTTGTAAGAAATGACTTTTGGATTGGGAGTCAGCATACATCAGTTAAAAATCCCCTGCCTCCCCTTTTTCCCAACGATTGTAAAACCTAATATATAAAAAATACAAAAAACAGTTAACAATCCTTAAAAAAATTACAGAGACTTTTTGGAATTATCTCTCTACATTTGTGCATTTCATTTTTAGATGTTTACTTTTTTCTTAAATCAAAATTTTAGTTTTCACTTTCCATTTATCTCATAAACAAAAAGTTAAGGCAAATAGATCAAAACAAAATGAAAATTTTAAAGTTTATGTATGGAAAAAATTTAAAACAATAACAAATGTAAGTAAAGAAAATTTATTGACACACCACAAACGAATACAAAAGTTTTGTTATTCTTGTTTGGGAAATTCTACTAGTTCAACCCTAATAGTTTGGAATTTTATATGAAAGATATTTCCAATTGATCCCAACGTCTTTTGAATATGGATATGCGTGCTCCAAACATGTTAAAGAGGCAAATAACCTATGGATCCAAAAACATTTAAAGACAATAACAAATGGTCATTAAATTCTCAAGTGAACGTGCGGTGGGATATTTACCCGAGTCAAATAAGCCATTATTTTTCCCTTGTACAAAAAGATGACCTAACAATAATAGATGATTGTAAAGTGATTTATCATAAGTAATGGGCTGTATTTTTTTTTTTTTAAAATGACTTATGGATTGGGAGTCAACACTCATCAGTTAAAAATCCCCCATCTCCCTCTTTTCCCGATGATTGCAAAACCAAATATATAAAAAAACTAAAGAGAGTTTACAATACCTAAAAGAAAATTACAGAGAATTTATGGAATTATCTCTCTCTACATTTGTGTCTTTCCATTTTAGATGTATACTTTATTCTTAAATCAAAACGTGAATTTTCACCTTCCCTTATCTCGTAAACAAAAAGATAGGGCCAATAGATCACAACAAAATGAAAATTTTAGAGTTTATGTATGGAAAGAAAATATAAAATAATTAAAAATGTAAGTAAATAAAATTTATTCACACACCACAAACGAACACACAAATTTTGTTATCCATGTTTGGGAAATTCCACTTGATCAACCCTAATAGCTTGGAATTTTATAAAAACGAGATTTCTAATTGATCCCAACATGTTTTTAATATGCATATGCATGCTTGAAACATTTTAAAGATGCAAATGACCTATGGATCCCAACATTTTTAAAGAGAATAACAAATGCTAATTAAATTCTCAAGTGAACGTGCGGTGGGATATTTAACTAAGTCAAACAAGCCATTATTTAGCCCATGTACAAAAAGCTGACCTAACAATCATAGATGATTGCGAAGAGATTTATCATGCGTAACGAGCTATATTTTTTTTAAGAAATGACATATGGTTTTGGCGTACACACTCATCACTTAAAAATCCCCCGTCTCCCCCATTTCCTGACAATTGCAAAACCAAACATATAAAAAGACTAAAAAGAGTTTAAATACCCTAAAATAAAATTAAAGAAACTTTTATGAATTATCACTCTCAACATTTGTACATTTCCATTATAGATATATAGTTTTTTCTTAAATCAAAACTTGAGTTTTAGGCTTTATCGTAAACAATAAGATAAAGGCAAAAAGATCACAACAAAATGATAATTTTAGAGTTTTATGTATGGAAAAAAAATTTAAAACAATAACAAATGTAGGTAAATAAAATTTATTCACACACCATAAACGAACACAAAAGTTTTTTTATCTATGTTTCGGTAATTCCTTTAGTTCAACCCTAATAGCTAAGAGTTTTATAAGAAAGAGATTTCTAATTTATCCTAACATACATTGAATATGGATATCCATGTTTGAAACATGTTAAGGATAAAAATGACCCCTTTGATCCAAACCTTTTAAAGAGAATAAAAAATGCTCATTAAATTCTCAAGTTAACGTTCGGTGGGATATTTACCCTTGTCAAACAAGTGATTATTTTGCCCATGTATGAAAAGTTGACCTAACAATCATAGATGATTGAAGTAATTTATCATGTATAACGGGCTATATTTTTGTAAGAAATGACTTATGGATTTGGAGTCAATACTGATCAGTTAAAAATCCCCCGCCTCCCCCTTTTCCCGACGATTGCAAAAAATTATATATAAAAAAAACTAAAAAGAGTTTAAAATCCCTAAAAAAAATTACAAGGACTTTTTGGAATTATCTCTCTCTCTACATATGTGCATTTCTATTTTAGATGTATACTTTTTCTTAAATCAAAACTTGACTTTTAACTTTCCCTTTCTCTCGTAAACAAAAAGATAAGGCAAATAGATCTCAACAAAAAAAAAATTTTAAATTTTATGTATGGAAAAAAATATTAAACAATTAAAAATGTAAGTAAATAAAATTGATTCACACGCCACATATGAAAACAAAAGTTTTGATATCAAGGTTTGGGAAATTCCACTAGTTCAACCCTAATTGCTTGGAATTTTATAAGAAAGAGATTTCTATTTGATCCTAACATGTTTTGAATATGGATATGCAAGCTTGAAACATGTTAAAGATGTAGTTGACCTATGGATCCAAACCTTTTAAAGAGAAAAACATATGCTAATTAAATTCTCAAGTGAACGTGCAGTGGGATATTTACCCGAGTCAAACAAGCCATTATTTTGCCCATGTACAAAAAGCTGACCTAATAATCGTAGATGATTGTAAAGTGATTTATCTTGAGTAACGGCCTTGATTTTGGTAAGAAATGACTTATGGATTGGGAGTCAACTCTCCTTAGTTAAAAATCCACTGCCACCACCTTTTCTAGACGATTGAAAAATCTAATATATAAAAAAACTAAAAAGAGTTGACAATCCCTAAAAACAAATTACTGAGATTTTTTTGAATTATCTCTCTCTACATTAGTGCATTTCCATTTTAGATTTAAACTTTTTCTTGAATCAAAACTTTATTTTTTACTTTCCCTTTATCTTGTAAACAAAAAGATAAGGCAAATTGATTCCAACAGAATGAAAATTTTAAAGTTTATGTATGGAAAAAAATTTAATAATATTACAAATGTTAGTAAAGAAAATTTATTCACACACCTCAAATGAACACAAAAGTTTTGTTATCCAATTTTCGGAAATTCTAGTAGTTCAACCCTTATAGCTTGGAATTTTATAATAAAGAGATTTCTAATTGATCCAATCAAGTTTTGATTATAGATATGCATGCTTGAAATATGTTAAAGATGCAAATGACGTATAGATCCAAACATTTTTAAGAGAATAACAAATGGTCTTTAAATTCTCAAGTGAACCTGTGGTGGGATAATTACCCGAGTCAAACAAGGCATTATTTTGCCCATGTACAAAAAGCTGACCTAACAAACATAGATGATTGTAAAGTGATTTATCATGTGTAACGGGCTTGATTTTAGTAAGAAATGATTTATGGATTGGGAGTCAACACTCATCAGTTAAGAATCCCACGCCTCCCCCTTTTCCCGATGATTACAAAACTAATAATAGTTTACAATCCCTAAAATAAAATTACAGAGACTTTTGGTATTATTTCTCTCTACATTTTTGCATTTCCATTTTAGATTTATATTTTTTTCTTAAATCAAAACTTGAGTTTTCACCTTCCCTTTATTTCGTAAGCAAAAAGATAAGGAAAATAGATCATAACAAAATTAAAAGTTTAGAGTTTAAGTATGGAAAAAAAATTTAAAATAATAACAAATGTATGTAAAAAAAAATTATTCATACACCACAAATGAACACAAAAGTTTTGTTATCCAAGTTTGGGAAATTCCACTAGTTCAACCCCAATAGCTTGGAATTTTATAAGAAAAAGATTTCTAATAGATCCTAAAATGTTTTGAATGTGGATATGCATGCTTGAAACATGTTAAAGTTTCAAATGACCTACGGATCCAAACCTTTTTAAAGAGAATAACAAATGCTCATTAAATTCTAAAATGAATGTACGGTGGGATATTTACCCGAGTGAAACAAGCCATTACTTTGCCATGTCAAAAAAGATGACCTAACAATCATAGATGGTTGTAAAGTGATTTATCATGTGTAAGGGCCTATATTTTTGTAAAAAATGACTTCTGGATTGGGTGTCAACGATCAGTTAAAAATCTCCCGCCTCTCCCTTTTCCCGATGATTGCAAAACCTAATAATAAAAAAACTAAAAAGTGTTTAAAATCCCTAAAAGAAAATTACAGAGATTTTTTGGAATTATCACTCTCTACATTTGTGCATTTCCATTTTAGATGTATACTTTTATCTTAAATTAAAACTTGATTTTTCACTTTCTCTTTATCTCGTAAGCAAAAAGATAAGGCAAATACAACAAAATGAAAATTTTAGAGTTTATGTATGGAAAAAATTTAAACCAATAACAAATGTAAGTGAGGAAACTTTATTCACACACCTAAAATGAACACAAAAATTTAGTTATCCAAGTTTGGGAAATTCCACTTGTTCAACCCTTATAGCTTGGAATTTTATAAGAAATAGTTTTCTAATTGATCCTAACATGTTTTGAATATAGATATGCATGCTTGAAACATGCTAAAGATGCAAATGACCTATGGATCTAAACCTTTTACAGAGAATAACAAATGCTCATTAAATTCTCAAGTGAACATGGAGTGGGATATTTACAAGAGTCAAACAAGCCGTTACTTTGCCAATGTACAAAAAGCTGACCTAACAATCATAGATGGTTGTAAAGTGATTTATCATGTTTAATGGGCTATATTTTCGTAAGAAATGACTTATGGATAGGGTGTCAAGACTCAGTTGAAAATCCTCCGCCTCCCCCTTTTCCCTATGATTGCAAAACCTAAAATATAAAAAAAACTAAAAAGAGTTGATAATCCCTAAAAGAAAATTACAGAGACTATTTGGAATTATCTCTCTACGTTTGTGTATTTCTATTGTAGATGTATATTTTTTTCTTGAATCAAAACTTGAGTTTGCACTTTCCCTTTATCTCGTAAGCAAAAACGTAAGGCAAAAAGATCACAACTAAATGAAAATTTTAGAGTTTATGTATGAAAATAATTTCAAAAAAATAACAAATGTAAGTAAAGAAAATTTATTCACACACCACAAATGAACAAGAAAGTTTTGTGATCTAAGTTTGGGAAATTCCACTAGTTCAACCCTTATAGCTTGAAATTTTATTAGAAAGATATTTTTAATTGATCCTTACATGTTTTGAATATGGATATGCGGGCTTGAAACATTTTAAAGATGCAAATGACCTAAGGATTCAAACCTTTTTAAAGAGAACAACAAATGCTCATTAAGTTCTCAAGTGAACGTGTGGTGGGATATTTACTCGAGTCAAACAATCCATTACTTTGCCCATGTACAAAAAGCTGACCTAACAATCATAGACGACTTTAAAGTGATTTATCATGCGTAATAGGCTATAATTTTGTAAGAAATGACTAAAGGATTGGGAGTCAACACTCAGTTAAAAATTCCCTGCCTCCCTCTTCTCCCGACGATTACAAAACCAAATATATAAAAAAACTAAAAAGTGTAGACAATCCCAAAAAAAAAAAAATTACAGAGACTTTTCAGAATTATCCCTCTCTACATTTGTGCATTTCCATTTTAGATGTATACTTGTTTCTTAAATCAAAACTAGTGTTTTCTGTTTCCCTTTATATCGTAAGCAAAAAGATAAGGAAAATAGATCACAACAATATGAAAATTTTAGAGTTTATTTATGGAAAGAAATTTAAAACAAAAAAAATGTAAGTAAAAAAAATATTCATACACCACAAATGAACACAAAAGTTTTGTTATTCAAGTTTGGAAAATTCCACTAGTTCAACCCTTTTAGCTTTGAATTTAATAATGAAGAGATTTCTAATTAATTGATCCTAAAATGTTTGAATGTGGATATGCATGTTTCAAACATGTTAAAGATGCCAATGACCTATGGATCCAAACCTTTTTTAAAGAGAATAACAGATGCTCATTAAATTATCAAGTGAATGTGCGGTAGGATATTTAGCCGAGTCAAACAAGCCATTACTTTGCCCAAGTACAAAAAGTTGACCTAAAAATCATAGATGATTGTAAAGTGATTTATCATGCGTAATGGCCTATATTTTAGTATGAAATGGCTGACGGATATGGAGTCAACCCTCAGTTAAAAATCCCTCGCCTCCACCTTTTCCTGACGATTGCAAAACCTAATATATAAAAAAAAACTAAAAAAAATTTTACAAACCCTCAAAGAAAATTACAGAGACTTTTTCAAATTATCTCTCTGTACATTTATGCATTTCCATTTTAAATTTATACTTTTTTCTTAAATCAAAACATGAGTTTTCACTTTCCCTTTATCTTGTAAGCAAAAAGATACAACAAATAGATCATAACAAAATGAAAAAATTTAGAGTTTATGTAAGGAAAAAAATTTAAAAAAATAACAAATGTAAGTAAAGAAATTTTATTCACACACCACAAATGAACACAAAAGTTTTGTTATCCAAGTTTGGAAAACTCCACTAGTTTGGGAAACTCCATAATAGCTTGGAATTTTATAAGAAAGAGATTTCAAATTGATCCTAACATGTTTTGAATGTGGATATGCATGCTTGAAACATGTGAAAGATGAAAATGACCTATGGATCCAAACCTTTTCAAAGATAATAACAAATACTCATTAAATTCTCAAATGAACATGCGGTTGGATATTTACCCGAGTCAAACGAGCCATTATTTTGCCCATGTAAAAAAAGCTGACCTAATAATCATAGATGGTTGTAAAGGGATTTATCATGCGTAACGGGCTATATTTTTTTAAGAAATGACTTATGGATTGGGAGCCAACACTCAGTTAAAAATCCCCTGCCACCCCCTTTTACTGATGATTGTAAAACCTAATAAATAAATAAAACTAAAAAGATTTTGCAATCCCCAAAATAAAATTACAGAGATTTTTAGGAATTACCTCTCTCTACATTTTTTCATTTCCATTTTAGATGTATACTTTTAGCGTAAATAAAAACTTGACTTTTCACTTTCCCTTTATCTCGTAAGCATAAAGATAAGGCATAAATATCACAAAAAAATGAAAATTTTAGAGTTTATGTAAGGAAAAAATTATAACAATAACGAATGTAAGAAAGAAAATTTACTCACACACCACATATGAACATAAAAATTTTTTTATCCAAGTTTGGGAAATTCCACTATTTCAACCCTTATAGCTTGAAATTTTATAACAAAAAGATTTCTAATTAATTGATCTTGACAGGTTTGAATATGGATATGAATACTTGAAACAAGTTAAAGATACAAATGACCTATGGATCCACAACTTTTTAAAGAGAATAACAAATCCTCATTAAATTCTCAAGTGAACCTGCGGTGGGATATTTACCCGAGTTAAACAAGCCATTACTTTGCCCTAGTACAAAAAGTTGACCTAAAAATCATAGATGATTGTAAAGTGATTTATCATGCATAACAGGCTATATTTTTGTATAAAATGACTTACGGATTTGGAGTCAACACCCAGTTAAAAATCCCCCGCCTCCCCCATATCCCATCGATTGCAAAACCTATTATATGAAAAAAAATCTAAAAGAGACTTTTTGGAATTATCTCTCTCTACATGTGTGCATTTTCATTTTAGATGTATACTTTTTTCTTAAATAAAAACTTGAGTTTTCACTTTCCCTTTATCTAGTAAGCAAAAAGATAAGGCAAATAGATCCCAACAAAATGAAACTTTAGAGTTTATGTATGGAAATATATTTAAAACAATATCAAATGTAAGTAAAGAAAATTTATTCACTCACCACAAATGAACACAAAAGTTTTGTTATCCAAGTTTGGGAAATTTCTCTAGTTCAACTCTAATAGCTTGGAATTTTATAAGACAAAGATTTCTAATTGATCCTGACATGTTTTGAATGTGGATATGCATGCTTGAAAAATGTTAAAGATGCAAATGACCTTTGGATACAAATTTTTTTAAAGAGAATAACAAATTCTCATTAAATTCCCAAATGAACGTGCAGTGGGATATTTTCCCGAGTCAAATGAGCCATTATTTTGCCCATGTCCAAAAAGTTGACCTAACTGTCATAGATGGTTGTAAAGTGATTTATCATGTGTAATGGGCTATATTTTTATAAGAAATGACTTATGGATTGGGAGTCAACACTCAGTTAAAAATCCCCCGCCTTTTACTTTTTCCCGACGATTGCAAAACCTAATATATAAAAAAATCTAAAAAGAGTTTACAATCCCTAAAAGAAAATTACTGAGACTTTTTGGAATTATCTCTCTCTACACTTTGTTGATTTCCATTTTAGATGTATACTTTTTTCTTAAAACAAAACTTGACTTTTCACTTTCCCTTTATCTCGTAAGCAACAATATAAGGCAAATAGATCACAACAAAATGAAAATTTTAGAGTTTATGTATGGAAAAAAATTTCAAACAATAACAAATGTAAGCAAAGAAAATTTATTAACACACCACAAGTTAACACAAAAGTTTTGTTATCCAAGTTTGGGAAATTCCACTACTCCAACACTTTTAGCTTGGAATTTTATAAGAAAGAGATTTCTAATTGATCCTAATATGTTTTGAAAATGGATATGCATTCCTGAAACATGTTAAAGATGCAAATGACCAATGGCTTCTAACCTTTTTAAAGATAATAACAAATGCTCATGAAATACTCAAGTGAACGTGCGGTGGGATATTTACCCGAATCAAACAAGCCATTACTTTGCCCATGTAAAAAAAGTTGACCTAACAATCATAGATAGATGTAAAGTGATTTATCATGCGTAATGGGCTATATTTTTTTAAAAAATGACTTATGAATTGGGAGTCAACACTCAGTTAAAAATCCCCTGCCTCCTTTTTTTCCCGACGATTGCAAAACCTAAAATATAAAAAATAACTAAAAAGAGTTGACAATCCCTAAAATAAAATTACAGAGGTTATTTGGAATTATCTCTCTCTACATTTGTGCATTTCCATTTTAGATGTATACTTTTTTCTTAAATCAAAACTTGAGTTTTCAATTTTTCTTTATCTCGTAAGCAAAAAGATAAGGCAAATAGATCACAACAAAATCAAAATTATAGAGTTTACGTATGGAAAAATAATTAAAACAATAACAAATGTGAGTAAAAAAAAATTATTCACACTCTACAAATGAACATAAAAGTTTTTTTATCCAAGTTTGGGAAATTCCACTAGTTCAACCCGAATAGCTTGGAATTTTATAATAAAAAAATTTCTAAGTAATTGATCCTAACAAGTTTGAATATGGATATGCATGCTTGAAACATGTTCAAGATGCAAATGACCAATGGATCCAAACCTTTTTAACGAGAATAACATATGCTCATTAAATTCTCAAGTGCACGTGCTGTGGCATATGTACCCGTGTCAAACAAGCCATTACTTTTTCCAATTACAAAAAGTTGACCAAACAATCATAGTTGTATAATAGGCTATCGGAAATAAAGTGATTTATCATGTGTAACAGGCTACATTTTTCTATGAAATGACATACAAATTTGGAATCATTACTCAGTTTAAAAATCCCCCGCCTCCTCCTTTTCCCTACAATTGTAAAACTTAATATATAAAAAAAACTAAAAACAGTTTACAAATCCTAAAAGAAAATTACAGAGACTTTTTGGCATTATCTTTCTCTACATTTGTGTATTTCCATTTTAGATGTATACTTTTTCATAAACAAAAACTTGAGTTTTCACTTTCCCTTTATATTGTAAGCAAAAGATAAGGCTAATAGATCCCAACAAAATGAAAACTTTAGAGTTTATGTATGGCAAAAAAATTAAAAAAGTAACAAATGTAAGTGAAGAAAATTTATTCACACACCACAAATGAACTCAAAAGTTTAGATATCCAAGTTTGGCAAATTCCTCTAGTTCAACTCTTATAGCTTGGAATTTTATAAGAAAAAGATTTCTAATTAATCCTAACATGTTTTGAGTTTGGATATGCATGATTGAAAAATGTTAAAGATGCAAATGTCCTATGGATTCAAACCTTTTAAAAGTAAATAACAAATGGTCAGTAAATTCTCAAATGAACGTGTAGTGTGAGAATTACCCAAGTCAAACGAGCCATTATTTTACCCAGGTCACAAAAGCTAACCTAATAATCATAGATGGTTGTAAAGTATTTTATCATGTGTAATGTGCTATATTTTTGTGAGAAATGACTTATGGATTGGGAGTTAACACTCAGTTAAAAATCCCATGCATTTCACTTTTTCCCGACAATTGCAAAACCTAATATATAAAAAAATCTTAAAAGAGTTTACATTTCCTAAAAGAAAATTACATACTTTTTGGAATTATTTCTCTAAATTTTTTTGATTTCAATTTTTGATGTATACTTTTTTCTTAAAACAAAACTTGAATTTTCACTTTCCCTTTATCTCGTAAGCACAAAGATAAGGAAAATAGATCACAACAAAATGAAAATTTTTAGAGTTTATGTATGAAAAAAAATTTAAAACAATAAAAAATTTAAGTATAGAAAATTTATTCACACACCACAAATGAACACTAAATTTTGTTATCCAAGTTTGGGAAATTCCACTAGTTCAACACTAATAGCTTGGAATTTTATAAGAAAGAGATTTCTAATTGATTCTAACATGTTTTGAATATGGATATGCATTCATGAAACATGTTAAAGATGAAAATGACCAATGCATCCAAACCTTTTTAAAGATAACAACTAATGCTCATTAAATTCTCGAGTGAACATGCGGTGGGATATTTACCCGAGTCAAGCCAGCCATTACTTAGCCCACGGACAAAAAGTTGACATTACAATCATAGATAATTGTAAAATTATATATCTTGCATAAAGGGCTATATTTTTGTATGAAAAGATTTATGGATTAGGAGTCAACACTCAGTTAAAAATCCCCCGCCTTCCCCTTTTCCCGACGATTGCAAAACCTAATATATAAAAAAAACTAAAAAGATTTTACAATACCTAAAAGAAAATTACAGAGACTTTTTGGAATTATCTCCCTCTTCATTTGTGCATTTACATTTTAGATGTAAACTATTTTCTTAAATAAAAACTTGAGTTTTCACTTTCCCTTTATCTCGTAAGCAAAAAGACAAGGCAAATAGATCACAACAAAATGAAAATTTTAGAGTTTATATATGGAAAATAAATTTAAACAATAACAAATGTAAGTAAAGAAAATGTTTTGTTATCCAAGTTTTGGAAATTCCACTAGTTCAACCCTAATAGCTTGGAATTTTATAAGAAAGAGATTTCTAATTTATCCTAACTTGTTTTGAATATGGATATGTTGCCTTGAAACATGTTAAAGATTCCCATGACATGTGGATCCAAACCTGTTTAAATAGAATAACAAATTCTCATTAAATTCTCAATTGAACGTGCGGTGGGATATTTACTTGACTCAAACAAGCCATTACTTTGTCCATATACAAAAAGCTAACCTAACATCCATAGATGATTGTAAAGTTAGTTATCATGCGTAACGGTGTATATTTTTGTATGAAACGACTTATGGATTCGGAGTCAACACTCAGTTAAAAATCACTCCCTCCCCTTTTTCCTAAAGTTTGAAAAACCTAATATATAAAAAAACTAAAAAGAGTTTGCAATCCGTAAAAGAAACTTAGAGAGACTTTTTGGAATTATCTCTATCTTCATTTGTGCATTTCCATTTTAGATGTAAACTTTTTTCTTAAATCAAAACTTGAGTTTTCACTTTCCCTTTATCTCGTAGGCAAAAAGATAAGGCAAATAGCGTTATGTATGGAAAAAAATTTAAAACAATAATAAATGTAAGTAAAGAAAATTTATTCACACGCCAAAAATGAACACAAAAGTTTTGTTATCCAAGATTGGAAAATTCCACTAGTTCAACCCTAATAGCTTGGAGTTCTATAAGAAAGAGATTTCTAATTTATCCTAACTTTTTTTGAATATGGATATGTTGGCTTCAAACATGTTAATGATGACCATGACCTGTGGATCCAAACCTATTTAAAGAGAATGACAAATTCTCATTAAATTCTAAAGTGAACATGTGGTGGGATATTTAACCGAGTCAAACAAGCCATTACTTTGCCCATGTACGAAAAGTTGACCTAATAATCATAGATGATTGTAAAGTGATTTATCATGCGTAATGGGCTATATTTTTTGTAAGAAATGATTTATGAATTGGAAGTCAACACTCACTTAAAAAACCCCTTCCTCCCCATTTTCCCAACGATAGCAAAACCTAATAAATAAATAAAACATAAAAGAGTTTACAATCCCTAAAGTAAAATTACAGAGAGTTTTTTAGAATTATAGCTTGGAATTTTATTTGAAAGAGATTTCTAATTTATCCTAACATTTTTTTAATATGGATATGCATGCTTGAAACATGTTGAAGATGCGAATGACCTATGTATCCAAATATTTTTAAAGAGAATAAAAAATGCTAATTAAATTATTAATTGAACGTGTGGTGGGATATTTACCCGAGTCAAACAAGCCATTACTTTGCCCATGTACAAAAAACATACCTAACAATCATAGATGATTTTAAAGTGATTTATCATGTGTAACGGGCTTTATTTTTGTAAGAAATGACTTAAGGATCTGTAGTCAACACTCAGTTAAAAATCCCACTCCTCTCCCTTTTCCCGACTATTGCAAAACCCAATATAAAAAAAACTAAAGAGAGCTGAAAATCACTAAAAGAAAATTACAAGGACTTTTCTGAATTATCTCTCTCTACATTTGTGCATTTCCATTTTAGATGTATACCTTTTTCATCAATCAAAACTTGAGTTTTCACTTTCCCTTTATCTCGTATGCAAAAGATAAGACAAATTGAACACAAAAAAAAATGAAAATTTTGGAGTTTATGCATGGAAAAATTTTTAAAACAATAACAAATTTAAGAAAGAAAAATTTATTCACACACCAAAAATGAACACAAATGTTTGTTATCCAAGTTTGGAAAATTCCACTAGTTCAACCCTTATAGCTTGGAATTTTATAATAAAGAGATTTCTAATTAATTGATCCAAACATGTTCGAATATGGATTTGCATGCTTGAAACATGTTAAAGATGCAAATGACCTATGGATCCAAACCTTTTTAAGAAGAATAAAAGATGCTCATTAAATTCTCAAGTGAACGTGCGGTGGTATATTTAGCCGAGTCAAACAAGCCATTACTTTGCCTAAGTATAAAAAGCTGACCTAACAATCATAGATGATTTTAAAGTGATTTATCATGCGTAAAGGACTACATTTTTGTATGAAAGGACTTACTGATTTGGAGTCAACACTCAGTTAAAATTCCCCCACCTCTTCCTTTTCCCAACGATTGTAAAACCTAATATATGAAAAGAAAACAAAAAACAGTTTACAAACCCTTAAAGAAAATTACTGAGACTTTTTGGAATTATCTCTCTCTACATTTGTGCATTTCCATTTTAGATGTATACTTTTTTCTTAAATCAAAACTGTAGTTTTCACTTTCCCTTTATATTGTAAGCAAAAAGATAAGGCAAATAGATCACAACAAAATGAAAATTTTAGAATTTTTGTATGGAAAAAACTTTAATACAATAACAAATGTAAGTAAAGAAAATTTATTCACACACCACAAATGAACACAAAAGTTTTGTTATCCAAGTTTGGGAAAACCCTAATTCAACCCTAATAGCTTGTAATTTTATAAGAAAGAGATTTTTAATTGATCCTAACATATTTTTTATGCATGCTTGAAACATGTTAAAGATGCAAATGACCTATGGATCCAAACCTTTTAAAAGAGAATAAAAAATTCTCATTAAATTCTCAAATGAACGTGCAGTGGGATATTTACCCGAGTCAAATGAGCCATTATTTTACCCATGTGCAAAAAGCTGACCTAATAATCATAGATGGTGGTAAAGTGATTTATGATCTGTAATGGGCTATATTTTTTGTAAGAAATGGCTTTTGGATTGGGAGTCAATACTCAGTTAAAAATACCCCGCCTCCCCCTTTTCTCGATGATTGCAAAAATTAATAAATAAAAAACTAAAAAGAGTTTAAAATCCCTAAAAGATAGTTATAGAGATTTTTTTGGAATTATCTCTCTCTACATTTGTGCATTTGCATTTTAGATGTATACTTTTATCTTAAATCAAAACTTGAGTTTTCACTTTCCCTTTATCTCGTGAGCAAAAAGATTAGGCAAATAGAACACAAGAAAATGAAAATTTTAGAGTTTATGTATGGTAAAAATTTAAAACAATAACAAATGTTAGTAAAGAAAATTTATTCACACACCACAAATTAACAAAAAAGTTTTGTTATCCAAGTTTGGTAAATTCCCATAGTTCAACCCTTATAGGTTGGAATTGTATAAGAAAGAGATTTCTAATTGATCCTAACTTGTTTTGAATATGGATATGCTTGCTTGAAACATGTTAAAGATGCAAATGAGCTATGGATCCAAACCTTTTCAAGGAGAATAACAAATGCTCATTAAATTCTCAAGTGAATGTGCGGTGGGATATTTATATGAGTCAAACAAGCCATTACTTTGCCTGTTGAATTTATGGAAAAGTGAAATACTTCATTGACATCATTAACTTGTTGTAATCATAGTACCTTAACCTCTATTTATAATAGAGGAAGGTGGTAGAGTCCAATTAAAATAATACTACCCTTGTCCCAATTACACCCAAACTCTAACACTTAAGGTAAGTCCTAACATAATTAGGTAACTCAATATTGATAAAAGACAAATATAACTTAAACTAAATCTCTTCTTGGTCGTGACCCTAAGATAAAGATACTTTTGTGAGTCCTTCTTGATCTTACAACTTATGTGATAAGGATGCCAGCTCTTGGTAATCATTGTGGGTCCTACTTCTAATGGGCTTGGGCCCATCTTGTTGGCCTTCCTTGGTCATGTGGCCCATCTTATAATAATCTTACATACGTTGGCCTTCCTTGGTCATTTGGGTTTGATCTTATCTTCCAACACTCCCCCTCAAGCTAGCGGTGAGAGAACAACATGAACTCCTAGCTTGTTGCAAATGATATATAAAATATTTTTGTATAAAATGGAACATCTTCCAACATTCCCCCTCACGCTATTGCATCCTTCCATGAGGCCCTGCGGCATTATAAGGGAGAGTAAAAATCACTCCTAGCCGGTAAGCCATTGCTTCATACTCTTGTCTTAATGCTGGATGTAGGGCACACTCCACTGCTATCGGTAGTGTGTCTATCGGCATTACTCTGAAGTGTCCACCACCTTGTCCCTCCATAGGAGAACGACTCTCAAGTGGTAAGAGACATAAAAGCCATTACAGGGGAGGGGGGTGGGGGGTGGAGGATAACATAGATGTAATCATAAGTTCCTCCATCATGGACTTCCAACCACAAATAATTTTCATCTTTTTGATGGGGATGAAGTTCATCCGTCGTGGACTCCCGACCAAAAATAATTTTCATCTTTTTGATGAGGATGAAGTTCCTCAGTCATGGACTTCCAACCACAAATAATTTTCATCTTTTTGACGGCGATGAAGTTCCTCCGTTGTGGACTCCCAACCACAAATAATTTTCATCTTTTTTACGAGGATGAAGTTCCTCCATCGTCGACTCCCAACCACAAACAATTTTGATCTTTTTGACAGGGTAAAATAAATGAATACATGAGGCCACCTCTTATTCAATAATAATGTCCCCAAAGAGACATAATAGATGTAGCTGAACATAACACGACCATCTTCCAACACATATAACACGAACCAAATAGAAAACTTTGTCAAAGAACCCATGAAATAATCCGATATAAAAATTTCTTCTTTGATGCACGAGCTTCATATTTTGTGCTCCCCCTTTCGTGAATAGAAGTACCTCTTTCTTGTACTTCTTGTACTTCTCCCCCTCAAGCTGGGAGGTAATGGTAGTGATCCTAGCTTGAACCAAATATCATTGATGTAGTAATAAGCCCAAATAAAAAAGATGTATAAATAAGTGAGATATTTTTCTGATATTTCAACTCAAAAAGTGACACAAAACATTGGGCATAAATTCGGATTTTCAATGTAACAGAATACCAGCATGACCTTTGATTCTTCCAATTCGAACACATATTTCAATATAGATCAGATTGACGTGAAATTTTTTCCTTATGAAAGTAGACTTAAATAAATTTAATCAAAGTATAACTTCTCTTCATAAAATATAATTTTCAGAAGATAAATAATCTTATATATTTTTGTCTCTATCATCTGGCCGAACTAAATACTATTTCTCCTGTTTTTCCAAAATGATCATTGACTCTTCAAAGATCAATATCTCTTTATAAAAATATCATACAGAGGATTGGTTGAAAAGGTAAGAAAATAGACTTACATATCTTTCTTCTGCTATATAACTCTCCATATAAAGTCTCTTTCTTGATAGCATAAAATACCTCAGAATTTGAGGCTTTCTGCTGCAGCCCAAACATCTTTTATATAATCTGGCCTTTGCTGCTTAAAATATCGATTTATCTTCGTAGATAACTCAGATAAAAAAATTGTTTGAATAGGTAAAAGAATAGATTTATAGATGTTTTGTCTGATAAATATTTCTCCAAATAAATTCTAGTTCTTGATAGAAAAAAATACCTCGGAATCTAAAGATTGTTGCTACAGCTTGAACCTTTTCGTAATCTGACCTTTGCTCATTCAAATATCAATATCTCTCTGTAGATAACCCCGATTGGAACAAATAATTTTTCTTTGAAAAGTAGACTCAAATATATTTCCTTAAATATATCAATTGCAATATTAAAAACTACATATAAAGGTAAAATTTTCAAATAAAACTATGGGTGTAGGGACTAAAAAAAATAATTACGAACCTACACCTAGGGTTTAGGGTTTAGAGAAAAGGATCATATTACCTCTGTGAGTTGACCAAGTCAACTCACAGAACCTGTTCTGATACCATGTTGAATTTATGGAAAAGTTAAATACTTCATTGACATCAATAAATTGTTGTAGTCAGAATACATAAACCTCTATTTATAATAGAGGAAGGTTGTAGAGTCCAATTACAATAAAACTACCCTTGTCCCAGTTACACCCAAACTCTAACACTTAAGGTAAGTCCTAACATAATTAGGTAACTTAATATTGATAAAAGACAAATATAAATTAAACTAAAACTCTTCTTGGTCGTGACCCAAAGATAATGATACTTTTGTGAGTCCTTCTTGATCTTCCAACTGATGTGATAAGGATGCCAGCTCTTGGTAATCATTGTGGGTCCTACTTCTTATGGGCTTGGGCCCATCTTGTGGGACTTCCTTGGTCATGTGACCCATCTTATAATAATCTTGCATATGTGGGTCTTCCTTAGTCGTTTGGGCTTGATCTTATCTTCCAACATTGCCCATGTAAAAAAAGCTGACCTAACAATCATAGATGGTTATAAAGTGATTTATCATGCATAACAAGCTATATTTTTGTAAGAAATGACTTATGAAATGAGAGTCAAAAATTAGTTAAAAATCCCCCGCCTCCCCCTTTCCAGACTATTTGCAAAACCTAAAATATAAAAAAACTAAAAAGTGTTGACAATCCCTAAAAGAAAATTACAAAACTTGAGTTTCCAGTTTCCCTTTATCTCATAAGCAAAAAGATAAGGAAAATAGATCACAAGAAAATGAAAATTTTAGAGTTTATGTATGGAAAAGGATCACAAAAGTTTTATTATCAAAGTTTGGGAAATTCCACTCCTAATAGCTTGGAATTTTACAATAGAGAAATTTCTAATTAATTGATCCTAAAAGGTTTGAATATGGATATGCAGGCTTGAAACATGTTAAAGATGCAAATGACCTATGGATCTAAACCTTTTTGAATAGAATAGCAGATGCTTATTAAATTCTCAATTGAACGTGCGGTGGGATATTTGCCGGAGTCAAAGAAACCATTACTTTGCCCAAATACAAAAAGTTGACCTAATAATCATAGATGATTGTAAAGTGATTTATCATGCGTAATGGGCTATATGTTTGTATGAAATTACTTATGGATTTGGAGTCAACACTCAGTTAAAAATCCACTACCTCCCCCTTTTCCCTTTATCTCGTAAGCATAAAGATAAGGCAAATAGATCACAACAAAATGAAAATTTTAGAGTTTATGTATGGAAAAACAATAAAAAAATAATAAATGTAAGTACAGAAAATTTATTCACTCACCACAAATGAACGCAAAAGTTTTGTTATCCAAGTTTGGGAAATTCCACTAGTTCAACCCTAGTTGCTTGGTATTTTATAACAAAGATATTTCTAATTAATTGATCCTAACATGTTTTGAATATGGATATGCATGCTTGAAACATGTTAAATATGTGAATGACTTTTGGATCCAAACCTTTTTATAGAGAATAACAAAGGCACAATAAATTCTCAAATTAACTTGCGGTGGGATATTTACCCGAGTCAAACTAGCCATTATTTTGACCATGTACAAAAAACTGATAAAAAAAATTACAGAGAATTGGAAAGTGATTTATAGTGCATAGCGGGCTATATTTTTGTATGAAATGACCTATGGATTGGGAGTCAACACTTAGTTAAAAATCCCCCTGTCTCCCCCTTTTCCCGATGATTGCAAAACTTGATATATAAAAAAATAGAAAGAGTTTACAATCCCTAAAAGAAAATTATAGAGACTTTTGGGAATTATCTCTCTCTAAATTTGTGCATTTCCATTTTAGATATATACTTTTTTCTTAAATCAAAACTTGAGTTTTGACTTTCCCTTTATCTTGCATGCAAAAAGATAAGGCAAATAGACCACAACAAAATGAAAGTTTTAGAGTTTATGTATGGAAAAAAATATTTAAAATAAAAAATGTAAGTAAAGAAAATTTATTCACACACCACAAATGAACACAAAAGTTTTGTTATCCAAGTTTGGGAAATTCCACTAGTTCAACCCTAATAGCTTGGAATTTTATAAGAAAGAGATTTATAATTAATTGATCCTAACATGTTTTGATTATGGATGTGCATGCTAGACACGTATTAAAGATGCAGATGACCTATGGATGAAAACCTTTTTAAAGAGAATAACAAATGCTCATGAAATTCTCAAGTGAACGTGCGGTGGGATAATTACCCAAGTCAAAAGAGCCATTATTTTACCCATGAAAAAAAGCTGACCTAAAAATCATAGATAATTGTATAGTGATTTACCATGCGTAACGGGCTATATTTTTGTAAGAAATGACTTAAGGATGGGGAGTCAACAATCAGCTAAGAATCCTCTGCCTCCCCCTTTTCCTGAAGATTGCAAAACCTGATATATAAAAACAAACTAACAAGAGTTTACATTCCCTAAAAGAAAATTAAAGAGACTTTTTGGAATTATCTCTCTCTACTGTTGTGCATTTCCATTTTAGATGTATACTTTTTTTCTTAAATCAAAACTTCAGATTTCACTTGCCCTTTATCTCGTAAGCAAAAAGATAAAGCAAATAGATCACAACAAAATGAAAATTTTAGAGTTTATGTGTGGAAAAAAATATAGAACAATAAAAAATGTAAGTGAAGAAAATTTATTCACACACCAAAAATGAACACAAAAGTATTGTTATCCAAGTTTGGGAAATCCCACTAGTTCAAACCTGATTGCTTGGAATTTTATATGAAAGAGATTTCTAATTAATTGATCCTAACATGTGTTTGAATATGAATATGCATGTTTGAAACATGTTAAAGTTGAAAATTCCCTGTGGATCCAAACCTTTTTAAAGAGAATAATATATGCTCATTAAATTCTCAAGTGCACGTGCGGTGGGATATTTACCCGAGTCAAACAAGCAATTATTTTGCGATGTAAAAAAATATGACCTAAAAATCATAGATGATTGTAAAGTAATTTATCATGTGTAACATGTTATATTTTTTTAAGAAATGACTTATAGATTGGGAGTTAACACTCAGTTAAAAAGCCCCCGCGTCCCCCTTTTCCCGATGATTGCAAAAACTGATATATAAAAAAACTAAAACAAGTTTACAATCCCTAAAATAAAATTACAAAGACTTTTTGGAATTATCTCTCGCTAAATTTGTGCAATTCCCATTTAGAAGTATACTTTTTTATTAAATAAAAAATTGAGTTTTAATTTCCCTTTATCTCGTAAGCAAAAAGATAAGGCAAATAAATCACAACAAAATAAAAATTTTAGAGTTTATGTATGGAAAAAAATTTAAAACAATAAAAAATGTAAGTAAAGAATATTTATTCACACACCACAAATGAACACAAAAGTTTTGCTATCCAAGTTTGGGAAATTCCATTAGTTCAACCCTAGTAGCTTGGAATTTTATAAGAAAGAGATTTCTAATTAATTGATCCTAACATGTTTTGAATATGGATATGCATGCTTGACACATGTTCAAGACGCAAATGACCTATGGATCTAAACCTTTCTATAGAGAATAACGAATGCTAATTCAATTCTCAAGTGAAAGTGTGGTGGGATATTCACCCGAGTCATACAAGCCATTATTTTGCAGATGTAAAAAAAAATGACCTAACAATTATAGATGATTGTAAAATGATTTATCATGCATAATGGGCTTGGTAAGAAATGACTTATGGATTGGGAGTCAACACTCAGTTAAAAATTTCCCGCCTCCACCTTTTCCCAACGATTGCAAAACCTAATAAATAAAAAAAACTAAAAAAAGTTTACAACCCCTAAATTAAAATTACAGAGACTTTTTGGAGTTATCTCTCTCTACATTTTTGCAGATCTATTTAAGATGTATACTTTTTTCTTAAATTAAAACATGAGTTTCACTTTCCCTTTATCTCGTAAGCAAAAAGATAAGGCAAATAGATCACAACAAAATCAAAATTTTAGAGTTTATGTATGGAGATTTTTTTTTAAAAAATAACAAATGTAAGTAAAGAAAATTTATTCACACTCCACAAATGAACACAAAAGTTTTGTTATCCAAGATTTGGAAATTCCACTAGTTCAACCCTCGTAGCTTTGAATTTTATAAGAAAGAGATTTCTAATTAATTGATCCTAACATGTTTTGAATATGGATATGCATGCTTGAAACATGTTAAAGATGCAAATTACCTATGGATCCAAAGCTTTTTAAAGAGAATAAAAAATGCTCATTAAATTCTCAAGTGAACGTGCAGTGGGATATTTACCCTAGTCAAACAAGCCATTATTTTTCCCAAGTAAAAAAAGCTGATTGATCTGTGCAAAAATGCAAATGCACACGATCAAAATTTTATAGTAAAGTGATGAGAAGAGTATCGTCGTCAGGGATTGATACCTTACTTTTGAAAAATACCAAAATTATACTAACCTTAATTTAATCTAGAGAAGTTACTAAGATTTTTTTAATTGCTATTCAAAATAAAATCAATTCAAAGAAAAATATGTAAAGGAAAAGAAAATTGATGTTTGAAGATCAAATTAATGGGAAAGAAAACTTCTAGGTAATTGATTTCACCTAATTCCTCACTATGCTTTACTCATCTTACTAATTTAATTTAATTCTTTCTGTTTATTAGGAAATCTCTAATTCATCCAAAAGCCTCTTTCGATAGTCAATTGGAAATTATTCTTGTTCATCATTTTACACAAGAGTATGCAAATTAATAACGCAAGAAAGCAATAAGACTAATTATTTAAATACTACATAGGTTCATACTAAATTTACCTATGCCGAAATATTCAAGATCTATCCTATAATTCCCTCTTTCAATAGCAAATCATAATATTAAAATCATCTAATTAATGGCCAGTTAACTAGAAACAATAAACTCAGAATAAATCAGATAAACAAAGAAAGAATTACTTTAATTTAGCATAGAAAATCAAGCATAGTTAGGAACAAGATTACATCGTTTTCCTAGAATAAATAAAATTTAGTTCATGCAAAAATTAAATTTAACATAAACGAATTCATCATAATTTTTTTGAGAATAATGGAAGGAAAATGAACACTGAAAAATAGTCCTCGCAGTCGTAGCTCTCTGTTTCTCTTTCGTCTTCGCAGTTGTTGTTCTCAGTCTTAGCGTTCTCACAGTCGCAACTCGTCTTCCACAAACACCAGGAAAATATTCACCCCTTTCTCTCCCGTCCGTGCTTGTCTACGATCCCAGCCTCAGTGCAATGCCTGGAACTTGCTTAGAACCAATCCCCCCGAAATCTCCTACCCCTTCCGTAAAATCAAATGAAAATCCTCAAGCTCCTCCATTCCTTCCGTAAAGACCCCGTCAAAACTCGCCTACTGCCTTCCTCGTCCAAGAGCATCTCATAACATTGATGCCAACCCGATTAATTTTTTTGTTTCTATTTCTGAATCGTATCTTCACTGCTGCTATCCATCGGGAGTCTCTGGTTTTTCGCCGTAGAAGAAGGCAGAGAGATCTTCAGTTCTGTTCTCTTCAGTGGAAGAAGAAGATAATGTAGAAAAATTAAATTGTTTCCTAAGTTAGGAAACAATTTAATTAGCCCGGCCTTTCCTGTTCTGCCGAGACCTGGACATGCCCGAGTCACGCCAACAAGCCAGTGAACCAGATCTTTATCCTTAAATTGCATCGATAAAATTTAGATCTTTAATTTCTTCAAATCTGACATAACATTTAAATAACAACAATGAAACTTAAAATCATTGAAAAATAAATAAAATTAGACTAAGTTTTAAAGTAAAGAGGTGATAAAATATATTAAATTATGCAAGTCATCAAACACCCCCAAAATTAAAACTTTGTTTGTCCTCAAACAAAAAGAAAATAAAATAAAATACTACTTTAGCCAATATCAACTAGACCTCATAGAGAAGTATCATCACTCACCAAGTCACGATCTGAATTTAGATTTCATCACTAATATATTACACTTTAAACATAAAATATAGCAGGAAAATCAATAACAAATTTAGCAATTTGTCAAGTAAGAGTTAAGCGTTTACTTCAACCTAAAGCTAAGACCTTGAGTGTGTGTGTGATATAGTCAATTTATCCTCAAACCACCTGCAAACTCAGATAAAAGTAGAACAACTAAATTCAGAAAAATTCTCTCAAAACTTAACCCCATAAGTTCAATTTTCAGAAATCCTCTCTACTAATGTAGTCAACACCATAATCAGAGATCAAAAGGTCTTTAATCAGGTTGTAATGACAGACCACAGGGTTAGGGCTAAGAAAGAAATGGATATAGAAAGTCAAAGTGAACTGGGAAAATACTTGGTGAAAAGAACAATAAAAGAGATATCCATAGGATTCAAGCCATAGCTTTTACTCAACCATATGCTCATTATTGTTGTTGTAATCAACAGAGTAATACCAACTACTCCTTTAACAAAATCTGAAGTGATACATACTCCACTTATTGAGTTTTTTTTTTCACTTTGATCAAACAAAGCAAACATAATATGGATAATTTTCTTTGAACTAACTTTCTCTTTAAATGTAAATTTCCACCAAAGTATTTTCTCAATTCTATAATAGGTAGATCCATGGTTTTCAGGTTTAAAGCGGGAGTGGTTTATGTAGTTAAAAGAACAAATAAAGGATTATGTCAAATAAGGCTCAAGGGGGTTGACTATGGAAATACACCATGCATTGATAGCATGATACTTAGGACGGCTGGGAAAGCTTTTTGGTTATAAAAAAAATTGCCTAGATCATTTCTCTAATATTTGCTATCAACTAGGATTTCGCCTCAAGGATCCATCAACGGACTCTAGAGCAAAGCAAGATTGAACTTCCCTCTTCCAGTTAATTCAACTTCTTCTCTTCATAAGCAAAATGGAATAAAACAAAAACGACCATGTGCTCAATTATGTTCAAGGTCAAAGATTTAAATCGAAGTACCCACAAAACTCCGCCTAACATAAAAGAAATTTTTGAAATTTTTTCTCAAAACCATCTTCCATCACAAAATTCAGAGTCATAGAGAATTCAATCATACTCAAATACATGCTTGGTAAGAGAATCAAACAGTCAAGACTTATAAAATCACAAGTAAAATAAAATAAATAACAAATAAGAAGACCAAATAACTATAGGAGTTTACACCCCCAAACTTAAACTAAACAATGTCCTCATTGTAAATGATTGAAGAAATGAAAGGAACTTCCCTGGTTTCATGGTGAATCAGTCATAGTTTATAATTTTTAGCTCTTTATTCATGCTAAATAAACTTGCATCAAAATAAAAATTAAAAAATAATAATAACAATAATAAAAAATAAAAGAATAAAAGAAATTTCTATGGGTTTTAAAGTCTACAACCAGACTTTTCAATCTTCATCAATTAGGATCTCCAAGAGGAATAAATGCATAGTTTCTCTCCACTTGTTCTCCATAGTAGTGCTTCAATCTCTGATCATTAACACTGAATATATTCCCTGTCGTGTCCTTCAAGTCTATTCCTCCAAAAGAGGAAACTTTGTAAATTGTATAAGGACCTGTCCATCTTGATTTTAACTTACCCAGGAAGAATTTGAGTCGTGAATTGAAAAGTAAACCTGTTGTCCTGGTGCAAACTCATGCCTAAGAATCTGTTTGTCATGCCACTTCTTCGTCCATTCTTTATAGATCTTTGCATTTTCGTATGCATCATTCCGGAACTCATCCATCTCATTCAGTTGAAGAAGTCACTTTTCCCCTGCTGCCTTTAAATCAAAATTAAACTTTTTTATAGCCCAATAAGCTCTATGCTCCAACTCCACAAGGAGATGACACGCCTTTCCAAACACTAATCGGTAAGGAGACATCCCAATAGGTGTTTTAAAGGCTGTGCGGTATGCCCACAAAGCATCATCAAGTTTCTTTGCCTAATCCTTTCTATTGGTGTTGACCGTCTTCTCAAGGATGTTCTTGATTTCTCGATTTGAAATTTCAGCTTGGCCATTAGTTTGAGGATGGTAGGCAAGTGCTATCTTGTGCTTCACACCATATTTAGAAAGAATATTATCAAACAACTTGTTGAAAAAGTGGGTCCCTTCGTCACTAATAATAGCTCGTGGAGTGCCAAATCTTGTGAATATATTCTTATGCAGAAATCTGAGTACTACCTTTGCATCATTTGTTGTTGTAGCAATTGCTTCCACCCATTTTCACACATAATCAACTGCTAACAAGATATAAACAAAGCCAAAAGGAGGAAAAGGCCCCATAAAATCTATTCCCCAAACATCAAATAACTCAACCTCTAAGATATTTTTCAATGGTAACTCTTGATGCCTTGAAATATATCCCATACGTTGGCATCGGTCATAGTTTTCACCAAAGTATAACTATCATGAAAAATAGAAGGCCAAAAGAAACCACTTTGAAGTACCTTAGTTGTTGTTCGGGTTGCTCCAAAGTGTC
>NW_027181992.1:38384261-38416761 GCF_029961685.1 Aristolochia californica | reverse complement strand
ATAGAAAATCAAGCATAGTTAGGAACAAGATTACATCATTTTCCTAGAATAAATAAAATTTAGTTCATGCTAAAAATTAAATTTAACATAAACGAATTCACCATAATTTTTTTGAGAATAATGGAAGGAAAATGAACACTGAAAAATAGTCCTCGCAGTCGCAACTCCCTGTTTCTCTTCCGTCTTCGTAGTTTTTGTTCTCAGTTCCAACGTTCTCGCAGTTGCAACTCATCTTCCTCAAACACCAGGAAAATATTCACCCCCTTTCTCTCCCGTCCATGCCCGTCTATGATCCCAGCCTCCGTGCAATGCTTGGAACTCACTCAAAATCGATCCCCCCGAAATCTCCTACCTCCTCCGTAAAAATCAAATGAAAATCCTCAAGCTCCTCCGTTCCTTCCATGAAGACCCCGTCAAAACTCGCCTGCTGCCTTCCATGTCCAAGAGCATCTCAAAACATTGATGCCAACCAGATTAATTTTTTTATTTTTGTTTCTGGATCGTATCTCCACTGCTACTATCCATCTGAAGTTTTTGGTTTTTCACCAAAGTTGAAGGTGGCGAGATCTTCAGTTTTGCTCTGATCGGTGGAAGAAGAAGATACTTTAGAAAAATTAAATTGTTTCCTAAGTTTGGAAACAATTTAATCAGCCGAGCCTTTCCTGTCCTGTAAAGACCACTCGGACTCGCCCGAATCACACCAACGAGCCAGTGAGCCAGATCTTTATCCTCAAATTGCACCTGTAAAATTTAGATCTTTATGTTCTTAAAATCTGACATGACATTTAAATAACAAAAATGAAGCCTAAAATGAATGAAAAATAAATAAAATTAGACTAATTTTTAAAGTAAAGAGGTGAAAAAATATATTAAATTATGCAAGTCATCACTGACCTCATAATCATAAATGATTGTAAAGTGGTTTATCATGCGTAATGGGCAATATTTTTGTAAGAATTGATATATGGATTGGGATTCAACACTAAGTTAAAATTCCCATGCCTCCCTCTTTTCCCAACGATTGCAAAACCTGATATATAAAAAAGACTAAAAAGAGTTTACAATCCCTAAAAGAAAATTACAGAGACTTTGTTGAATTATCTCTCTCTACATTTGTGCATTTCTATTTTAGATGTATACTTTTTTCTTAAATCTAAACTTGAGTTTTAATTTCCCTTTATCTCATAAGCAAAAAGATAAGGCAAATAGATCACAACAAAATGAAAATTTTAGAGTTAATGTATAGAAAAAAAACTAAAAAAATAATAAATTTAAATAAAGAAAATTTATTCACACATCACAAATGAACGCAAAAGTTTTGTTATCCTAGTTTGGGAAATTCCGCTAGTTCAACCCTAATTGCTTGGAATTTTATAAGAAAGATATTTCTAATTAATTGATCCTAACATGTTTTGATTATGGATATGCATGCTTGAAACATGTTAAAGATACAAATGACTTATGGACCCAAACCTTTTTAAAGAGAATAACAAAGGCTCGTTAAATTCTCAAGTTAACGGGCGGTGGGATATTTACCCGAGTCAAACAAGCCATTATTTTGCCCATGTACATAAAGCTGACCTAACAATCATAGATGATTGTAAAGTGATTTATCATGCTTAACGAGCTATATTTTTTTAAGAAATGACCTATGGATTGGGAGTCAACACTTAGTTAAAAATCCCCTTGTCTCCCCCTTTTCCCAACGATTGCAAAACCTGATATATAAAAAAAATCGAAAGAGTTTACTATCCCTATAAGAAAATTATAGAGACTTTTTGGAATTATCTCTCTTTAAATTTTTGAATTTCCATTTTAGATGTATACCTTTTTCTTAAATCAAAACTTGAGTTTTCACTTTTGCTTTATCTCGTAAGACAAAAGATAAGGCAAATAGATCACAAAAAATGAAAATTTTAGAGTTTATATATGGAAAAAATTTCTAAAAATAACAAATTTAAGTAAATAAATTTTTTTCACACAATACAAATGAACACAAAACTTTTGTTATCCAAGTTTGGAAAATTCCACTAGTTCAACCCTAATAGCTTGGAATTTTATAAGAAAAATATTTCTAATTAATTGTTCCTAACATGTTTTGAATATGGATATGCATGCTTGAAACAAGTTAAAGATGCAAATGACCTATGGATCAAAATCTTTTTAAAGAGAACAACAAATGCTCATTAAATTTTAAAGTGAACGTGTGGTGGGATTTATCGGAGTCAAAAGAGCCATTATTTTCCCCATGTACAAAAAGCTGACCTTACAATCAAAGATTATTGTATAGTGATTTATCATTTGTAATGGGTTATATTTTTATTAGAAATGACTTATGGATTGGGAGTTAACAATCAGCTAAAAATCCCCTGCCTCCCCTTTTTCCCGATGATTGCAAAACATGATATATAAAAAAACTTACAAGAGTTTACAATCCCTAACATAAAATTACCAAGACTTTTTAGAATTATCTCTCTATAATTTTGTGCATTTCCATTATAGATGTATACTTTTTTTTTTAAATCAAAACATGAGTTTTAACTTTCCCTTTATCTCGTAAGAAAAAGATAAGGTAAATAGATCACAACAAAATGAAAATTTAAGAGTTTATTCACGCAACACAAATGAACACAAAAGTATTGTTATCCAAGTTTAGGAAATTCCACTAGTTTAACCATGATTGCTTGGAATTTTATAAGAAAGAAATTTCTAATTAATTGATCCTAACATGTTTTGAATATGGATATGCATGCTTGAAACATGTTAAAGTTTCAAATTACCTATGGATCCAAACCTTTTTAAAGAGAATATAACAAATGCTCATTAAATTCTCAAGTGAACGTGTCATGGGATATTTATCCGAGTCAAACAAGCCATTATTTTGCCCATGTACAAAAAGCTAACCTAAATATCATAGATGATTGTAAAGTGATTTCTCATGTGTAACGGGCTATATTTTTGTAAGAAATGACTTATGGATTGGGAGTCAACAATCAGTTAAAATTCCCCTGCCTCCCCCTTTTCCAGACTTTTGCAAAACTTGATATATAAAAATAACTAAAAAGAGTTTACAATCCCTAAAATAAAATAAAAAATATTTTTTTAAATTATCTCTCTCTACGTCTGTGCATTGCCATTTTAGATGTATACTTTTTTCTTAAATCAAAACTTCAGTTTTAATTTCCCTTTATCTCATAAGCAAAAAGATAAGGCAAATAGATCACAATAAAATGAAAATTTTAGAGTTTATGTATGGAAAAAAAAATTAAAACAATAATAAATGTAAGTAAAGAAAATTTATTCACACACCACAATCCCTTTATCTCATAAGCAAAAAGATAAGGCAAATAGATCACAACAAAATGAAAATTTTAGAGTTTATGTATGGAAACAAGATTAAAACAATAATAAATGTAAGTAAAGAAAATTTATTCACACACCACCAATAAAACACAAAAGTTTTGTTATCCAAGTTTTGGAAATTCCTCTAGTTCAACCCTAGATGCTTGGAATTTTATAAGAAAGATATTTCTAATTTAATGAACCTAACATGTTTTGAATATGGATATGCATGCTTGAAACTTTTTAAAGATGCAAATGACTTATGGATCCTAACCTTTTTAAAAAGAATAACAAAGGCTCATTAAATTCTCAAGTTAACGTGCGGTGGGATATTTACCCTTTTCAAACAAGCCATTATTTTGCCCATGTAAAAAAAGCTGACCTAACAATCATAGATGATTGTAAAGTAATTTATCATGCGTAATGGGTTATATTTTTGTAAGAAATGATCTATGGATTGGGGGTCAACACTTAGTTAAAAATCCTCCTGTCTCTCCATTTTCCCGACGATTGCAAAATCTGATATATAAAAAAAACTAAAAAGAGTTTAAAATCCATAAAATAAAATAACAAAGATTTTTTTGAATTATCTCTCTCTACATTTGTCCATTTATATTTTAGATGTATACATTTTTCTTAAATCAAAACTTGAGTTTTCACTTTTCCTTTATCTCGTAAGCAAAAAGATAAGGCAAATAGATCACAAAAAAATGAAAATGTTAGAGTTTATATATGGAATTTTTTTTGAAAGTAACAAATGTATGTAAAGAAAATTTATTCTTACACCACAAATGAACACGGAAGTTATATTTTCCAAGTTTGGCAAGTTCCACTAGTTCAACCCTAATAGCTTGGAATTTTATAAGAAAGATATTTCTAATTAATTGATCCTAAGATGTTTTGAATATGGATCTGTATGTTTGAAACATGTTAAATATGCAAATGACCTATGGATCAAAACCTTTTTAAAGAGAATAACAAATGCTCATGAAATTCTCAAGTGAACGTGCGGTGGGATATTTACCCGAGTCAAAAGAGCCATTATTTTCCCCATATACAAAAAGCTGACCTAGCAATCATAGATTATTGTATAGTGATTTATCATGCGTAATGGGTGATATTTTTTTTAAGAAGTGACTTATGGATTGGGAGTCAATAATCAACTAAAAATCCCCCGCCTCCCCCTTTTCCCGACGATTGTAAAACATGATATATAAAAAAAACTAACAAGAGTTTACAATTCCTAAAAAACAATTACTGAGAATTTTTAGAGTTATCTCTCTCTACTTTTGTGCATTTCCATTATAGATGTATACTTTTTTCTTAAATCAAAACTTGAGTTTTAACTTTCCCTTTATCTCGTAAGAAAAAGATAAGGTAAATAGATCACAAAAAAATGAAACATTTAGAGTTTATGTATGGAAAAAAATATAGAACAACAACAAATATAAGTAAAGAAAATTTATTCACACACCACAAATGAACACAAAAGTATTGTTATCAAAGTTTGGAAAATTCCACTAGTTCAACCGTGATTGCTTGGAATTTTATAAGAAAGAGATTTCTAATTAATTGATCCTAACATGTTTTGAATATGGATATGCATGCTTGAAACATGTTAAAGTTTCAAATTACCTATGGATACAAACATTTTTAAAGAGAATAACAAATGCTCATTAAATTCTCAAGTGAACGTGCCGTGGGATATTTACCCAAGTCAAACAAGCCATTATTTTTCCCATGTACAAAAAGCTAACCTAAATATCAGAGATGATTGTAAAGTTATTTCTCATGTGTAACGGGCTATATTTGTGTAAGAAATTATTTATGGATTGGGAGTCAACACTCAGTTAAAATTCCCTTGCCTCCCCCTTTTCCCGACTATTGCAAAACCTGATATATAAAATAAAACTAAAATTATTTCACAATCCCTAAAATAAAATAACAAAGATTTTTTTGTATTATCTCTGTCTACATTTGTGCATTTCTAATTTAGATGTATACATCTTCCTTAAATCAAAACTTGAGTTTTAATTTCCCTTCTTCTCATAAGCAAAAAGATAAGGCCAATAGATCACAACAAAATGAAAATTTAGAGTTTATGAATGGAAACAAATTCTAAAAAAAAAAAATTTAAGTAAATAAAATGTATTCACACACCACAAATGAACACAGAAGTTTTGTTATCCAAGTTTACGAAATTCCACTAGTTCAACCCAAGTAGCTTGGAATTTTATAAGAAAGAGATTTCTAATTAATTGATCCTAACGTGTTTTGAATATGGATACGCATGCTTCAAACATGTTAAAGACGCAAATGACCTATGGATCCAAACCTTTTAAAAGAGAATAATAAATGCACATTAAATTCTCAAGTGAACGTGCGGTGGCATATTTACCCGAGTAAAATTAGCCATTATTTTGCCTATGTATGAAAAGCTGACCTAACAATCATAGATGATTGTAAAGTGATTTATCATGTGTAACAGGCTATATTTTTGTAAAAAAATGACTTATGGATTGGGAGTAACCACTTAGTTAAAAATCCCCTGCCTCCCCTTTTCCCGACGATTGCAAAACCTTACATATATAAAAAAAACTAAGAAGATTTTATAATCCCTAAAAGAAAATTACAGAAACTTTTTGGAATTATCTCTTTCTAAATTTTTGCATTTCCATTTTAGATGTATACCTTTTTCTTAAATAAAAACTTGATTTTTCACTTTACCTTTATCTCGTAAGCAAAAAGATAAGGCAAATAGATCACAACAAAATGAAAATTTTAGAGTTTATGTATGGAAAAAAATTTAAAGAATAACAAATGTAAGTAAAAACAATTATTCGCACACCACAAATGAACACAAAAGTATTGTTATCCAAGTTTGGGAAATTCCACTAGTTCAACCATGATTGCTTGAAATTTTATAAGAAAGAGATTTCTAATTAATTGAACCCAACATGTTTTGAATATGGATATGCATGTTTGAAACACGTTAAAGATGCAAATGACATATGGATTCAAACCTTTTTAAAGAGAATAACAAATGCTCATTAAATTCTCAAGTAAACGTGCAGTGGGATATTCACCCGAGTGAAACACGCCATTATTTTGCCGATGAACAAAAAACTGACCCAACAATCATAGATGATTGTAAAGTGATTTATCATGCATAACGGGCTATATTTTGGTAGGAAATGACTTAAGAATTGGGAGTCAACACTCAGTTAAAAATCCCTTACCTCCCCATTTTCCCGACGATTGCAAAACCTGATATATAAAAAAAACTAAAAAGAGATTACAAACCCTAAATAAACATAGAATTTTTGGAATTATCTCTCTCTAATATTTTGCATTTAAATTTTATATGTATACTTTATTCTTAAATCAAAACATGAGCTTTCACTTTCCCTTTATCTCGTAAGCAAAAATATAAGACAAATAGATCACAAAAAAAAGAAAATTTTAGAGTTTATGGATAGAAAAAAATTTAAAATAATAACAAATCTAAGTAAAGAAAATTTATACACACCACAAATGAACACAACAGTTTTTTTATCCAAGTTGGGGAAATTCCACTTGTTACCCAAGTATGTTTGAATTTTATAAGAAAGAGATTTCTAAATACTTGATCCTAACATGTTTTGAATATGTATATGAATGCTTGAAACATTTTAAAGATGCAAATTACCTATGGATCCTAACTTTTTTAAAGAGAATAACAAATGCTCATTAAATTTTCAAGCGAACGTGCGGTAGAATATTTACCCCAGTCAAACAAGCCATTATTTTTCCCATGTACAAAAAGCTGAGCTAACAATCATAGATGATTGTAAAGTGATTTTTCATGCATAACGGGCAATAATTTTGTAGGAAATGACTTATGGATTGGGAGTCAATACTCAGTTAAAATTCCCTCGCCTCCCCCTTTTCCTAATGATTGCAAAACCTGATATATAAAAAAAACTAAAAAGAGTATACAATCCCTAAAAGAAAACTAAAGAGACTGTTTTGAATTATCTCTCTCTAAATATTTGCATTTTCATTTTAGATGTATACTTTTTTCATATATCAAAACTTGAGTTTTAATTTCCGTTTATCTCAGAAGCAAAAAGATAAGGCAAATAAATCACAACAAAATGAAAATTTTAGAGTTTATGTATGGAAAAAAATAAAAACAATAATAAATGTAAGTAAATAAAATTTATTCACACACCACAAATGAACGCAAAAGTTTTGTTATCCAAGTTTGGGAAATATAGCTAGTTCAACCCTAGTTGCTTGGAATTTTAGAAGAAAGATATTTCTAATTAATTGATCCTAACATGTTGTGAATATGGATATGCATGCTTGAAACATGTTAAAGATGAAAATGGCTTATGGATACAAACCTTTTTAAAGAGAATAACAAAGGCTCATTAAATTCTCAAGTTAACGTGCAGTAGGATATTTACCCGAGTCAAACAAGCCATTATTTTTCCTATGTATAGAAAACTGACCTTACAATCATAAATGATTGTAAAGTGATTTATCATGCGTAACGGGCTATATTTTTTTTAAGAAATGACCTCTCGATTGGGAGTCAACACTTAGCTAAAAATCCCTCTGACTCCCACTTTTCCCGACGATTGCAAAACCTGATATATAAAAAAAAATAGAAAGAGTTTACAATCCCTAAAATAAAATTACAGAGACTTTTTGGAATTATCTCTCTCTAAATTTGTGCATTAACATTTTAGATGTATACTTTTTTCTTAAATCGAAACTTGAGTTTTGACTTTTCCTTTATCTTGTATGCAAAAAGATATGGCAAAAAGATAAAAAAAAATGAAAATTTTAGAGTTTATGTATGGAAAAAATATAGAACAATAACAAAAGTTTGTAAAGAAAATATATGAACACACCACAAATGAACACAAAAGTATTGTTATCCAAGTTTGGGAAATTCCACTAGTTCAACCCTGATTGCTTGGAATTTTTTAAGAAAGAGATTTCTAATTAATTGATCCTAAAATTTTTTTAATATGTATATGCATGCTTGGAACATGTTAAAGTTTCAAATTACCTATGGGTCCAAACCTTTTAAAAGAGAATAACATATGCTCATTAAATTCTCAAGTGAACGTGTCGTGGGATATTTACCCAAGTCAAATAAGCCATTATTTTGCCCTTGTACAAAAACCTGACCAAAATATCATAGATGATTGTAAAATAATTTATCATATTTAACAGGCTATATTTTTGTAAGAAAAGACTTATGGATTGGGAGTGAACACTCAGTTAAAAATCCCCCACCTCCCCCTTTTCTCGACGATTGCAAAACTTGATATATAAAAAAAACTAAAAAGAGTTTACAATCCCTAAAAGAAAATTACAGAGACTTTTTGCAATTATCTATCTCTACATTTTTGTTTTTCGATTTTCGATGTATACTTATTTATTAAATAAAAAATTGATTTTTAATTTTCCTTTATCTTGTAAGCAAAAAGATAAGGCAAATAGATCACAACACAATGAAAATTTTAGAGTTTATGTAAAAAAATTTAAAACAATAACAAATGTAAGTAAAGAATATTTATTCACACACCACAAATGAACACAAAAGTTTTGTTATCCAAGTTTGGGAAATTCTACTAGTTCAACCCTAGTAGCTTGGAATTATAAGAAAGTGATTTCTAATTAATTGATCCCAACATGTTTTGAATATGTATATGCATGCCACAAACATGTGAAAGACGCAAATGACCTATAGATCCAAAACTTTTTAAAGAGAATAACAAATGCACATTAAATTCTCAAGTGAACGTGTGGTGGGATATTTACCCGAGTCAAATAAGCCATTATTTTGCCCATGTACAAAAATCTGACCTAACAATCATACATGATTGTAAAGTGATTTATCATGCAGAATGGGCTATATTTTTGTAAGAAATGACTTATGGATTGGGAGTCAATACTTAGTTAAAAATCCCCCGCCTCCCTCTTTTTGCGATGATTGCAAAACTTGACATATATAAAAAAAAACTAAAAAGACTTTACAATCCCTAAAAGAAAATTACAGAGACTTTTTGGAATTATCTCTCTCTTAATTTGTGCATTTCAATTTTAGATGGATACTTTTTTCTTAAATCAAAACTTGAGTTTTCACTTTCCCTTTATCTCGTAATAAAAAAGATAAGGCAAATAGATCACAATAAAATGAAAATTTTAGAGTTTATGTATGGAAAAAATTTAAATGAATAACAAATTTAAGTAAAAAAAATTTATTCACACACCACAAATGAACACAAAAGTTATGTTATTCAAGTTTGGGAAATTCCACTAGCTCCACCCTAGTAGCTTAGAATTTTATAAGAAAGAGATTTCTAATTAATTGATCCTAACATATTTTGAATATGGATATGCATGCTTGAAACATGTTAAAGATGCAAATTACCTATGGATCCAAACATTTTTAAAGAGAATAACAAATACTCGTTAAATTCTCAAGTGAACGTGCGGTGGGATATTTACCAGAGTCAAACAAGCCATTATTTTGTCCGAGTACAAAAAGCTTTCCTAACAGTCATAGATGATTGTAAAGTGATTTATCGTGCGTAACGAGCTATATTTTTGTAAGAAATGACTTATGGATTGGGAGTCAACACTCAGTTAAAAATCCCTCGCCTCCCCCTTTTCCCAATGATTGCAAAATCTGATATATAAAAAAAAACTAAAAAGAGTTTACAATCCCTAAAAGAAAATTATAGAAACTTTTTGGAATTATCTCTCTCTACATTTGTACATTTCCATTTTAGATGTATACTTTTTTCTTAAATCAAAACTTGGTTTTTAATATACCTTTATCTTGTATGCAAAATGATAAGGCAAATAGATCATAACAAAATGAAAATTTTAGAGACCACAAATGAAAAATTTTAAAAATAAAAAAACATAAGAAAAGAATTCTTTTTTCACAGACCACAAATGAACACAAAAGGTTTTTATCCTAGTTTGGGAAATTGCTCTAGTTCAACCCTAGTAGCGAAAGAGATTTCTAATTAATTGATCCTAACATGTTTTGAAAATGGACATGCATGCTTGAAACATGTTAAAGACGCAAATGACTTTTGGATCCAAAATGTTTTTAAAGAGAATAACTAATGCTCATGAAATTCTCAAGTTAACGTGCAATGGGATATTTACCCGAGTCAAATAAGCCATTATTTTGCCCATGTACAAAAAGCTGACATAAATATCATAGATGATTGTAAAGTGATTTATCATGCATAACGGGCTATATTTTTGTAAGAAATATCTTATGGATTGGGAGTCGACACTCAGTTAAAAATCCCCCGCCTCCCCTTGTTCCCTACGATTGCAAAACCTGAGATATAAAAAATACTAACATGAGTTTACCATCCCTAAAAGAAAATTATAGAGATTATTTGGAATAATTTCTCTCTAAATTTTTTCATTTCCATTTTAGATGTATACTTTTTTCTTTAATCAAAACTTGAGCTTTCACTTTCCTTTTATCTCATAAGCAAAAAGATATGGCAAATAGATCACAACAAAACAAAAATTTTACAATTTATGTGTGGAAAAAATTTTAAAACAATAAAAATAAAAGTAAAGAAAATTTATTCACACACGACAAATGAACGCAAAAGTTTTGATATCAGAGGTTGGGAAATTCCACTAGTTCAACTCTAATAGCTTGGAATTTTGTAAGAAAGAGATTTCTAATTAATTGATCCTAACATGTTTTGAATAGGGATATGACTGCTAGAAACATGTTAAAGAGGCAAATGACCTATGGATCAAAACCTTTTTAAAGAGAATAACAAATGCTCATTAAATTCTCAAGTGAACGTGCTATGGGATATTTACCCGAGTCAAACAAGCCATTATTTTTCCAATCTACCAAAAGCTGACCTAAAAATCATATATGATTTTTAAGTGATTTATCATGCGTAACAGGCTATATTTTTGTAAGAAATAACATATGGATTAGGAGTCAACACTGAGTTAAAAATCCCCTTGTCTCCCCCTTTTCCTGACGATTGTAAAACCTGACATTTAAAAAAAAGGAAGAGTTTACAATCCCTAAAAGAAAATTACAGAGACTTTTTGGAATTATCTCTCTAAATTTATACATTTCCATTTTAGAGGTATACTTTTTTCTTAAATCAAAACATGAGTTTTCAGTTTCCCTTTATGTCGTAAACAAAAAGAGAAGGCAAAATTTATGTATGGAAAAAAAAATTTAAAACAATAAAAAATGTAAGTAAAGAAAATTTATTCACACACCACAAATGAACACAAAAGCTGTTATGCAAGTTTGGGAAATTCCACTAGCTCAACACTAGTAGCTTGGAATTTTATAAGAAAGAGATTTCTAAGTAAATTATCCTAACATGTTTTGAATATGGATATGCATGCTTGAAACATGTTAAAGATGCAAATTACCTATGGATCCAAACCTTTTTAAAGAGAATAACAAATGCTCATTAAATTCTCAAGTGAATGTTCGGTGGGATATTTACCCGAGTCAAACAAGCCATTATTTTGCCCAAGTACAAAAAGCTGACCTAACAATCATATATGATTGTAAAGTGATTTACCGTGCGTAACAGGCTATATTTTTATAAGAAATGACTTGTGGATTGGGAGTCACCACTTAGTGAAAAATCCCCTGCCTCCCCCTTTTCCCAACGATTGCAAAACCTGAGATATAAAAAAAAAACTAACATGAGTTTGCAATCCCTAAAAGAAAATTACAGAGACTTTTTGGAATTATCTCTCTCTGCAATTTTGCATTTCCATTTTAGATGTATACTTTTTTATTAAATCAAAACTTGAGTTTTTACTTTCCCTTTATCTCGTAAGCAATAAGATAAAGCAAATAGATCACAACAAAATGAAAATTTTAGAGTTTATGTATGGAAAAAAATTCAAAAAATAACAAATGTTAGTAAAGAAAATTTATTCACATACCACAAATGAACACAAAAGTATTGTTATCAAAAAGTTTGGGAAATTCCACTAGTTCAACCCTAATAAATTGGAATTTTATAAGAAAAAGATTTCTAATTAATTGGTCCTAACATGTTTTGAATATGGATATGCTTGCTTGAAACATGTTAAAGATGCAAATGACCTATGGATCCAAACCTTTTTAAAGAGAATAACAAATGCTCATGAAATTCTCAAGTGAACGTGCAGTGGGATATTTACCCGAGTCAAACAAGCCATTATTTTGCCCCATGTACAAAAAGCTGACCTAACAATCATAGAAGATTGTAAAATGATTTATCATGCGTAACGGGCTATATTTTTGTAAGAAATGACTTATGGATTGGGAGTCAACGCTCAGTAAAAAATCCCCCACCTCCTCCTTTTCCCGATGTTGCAAAACCTGATATGTAAAAAAACTTTCTAGAGTTTACAATCATGAATAGAAAATTATAGAGACTTTTTGGAATTATCTCTCTCTAAATATTTGTATTTCAATTTTAAATGTATACTTTTTTTTAAATATAAACTTGAGTTTTGACTTTCATTTTATCTCGTAAGCAAAAAGATAATGCAAATAGATCACAAAAAAATGAAGATTTTAGCGTTTATGTAAGGAAAAAAAATTAAAACAATAAAAAATGTAAGTGAAGAAAATTTATTCACACACCACAAATGAACACAAAAGTATTGGTATCCAAGTTTGGGAAATTCAACTATTTCAACCCTAATAGCTTGGAATTTTATAAGAAGGAGATTTCTAATTAACAGATCCTAACATGTTGTGAACATGGATATGCTTGCTTGAAACATGTTAAAGATTCAATAGACCTATGGATCCAAGCCTTTTTAAAGAGAATAACAAATGCTCATTAAATTCTCAAGTGAATGTGTCGTGGGATAAACCTGAGTCAAACAAGCCATTATTTCGCCCATGTACAAAAAGCTGACCTAACAATCATAGGTGATTTTAAAGTGATTTATCATGTGTAACTGGTTATATTTTTGTAACAAATGACTTATGGATTGGTAGTCAACATTGAGTAAAAAATCCCTCGCCACCCCCTTTTTCCGACGATTGCAAAAACTGATAGATGAAAAAAACTGAAAAAGAGTTTACAATCCCTAAATAAAAATCACAGAGACTTTTTGTAATTATCTCTTCATACGTTTGTGCATTTCCAATTTAGATGTATATTTTTTTCTTAAATCAAAAGTTAAGTTTTCACATTCACTTTTTCTCGTAAGCAAAAAGATAATGCAAATAGATCACAACAAAAAGAAAATTTTAGAGTTTATGTAAGGAAAAAAAATTAAAACAATAAGAAATGTAGGTAAAGAAAATTTATTCACACACCACAAATAAACCCAAAATTTTTGTTATCCATGTTTGGGAAATTCCACTAGTAAGCCTAATATCTTGGAATTTTATATGAAAGAGATTTCAAATTGATCCTAACATGTTTTGAACAAGGATATACATGCGTGAAACATGTTAAAGATGCAAACGACTTATGAAACCAAACCTTTTTGAAGAGAATAACAAATACTTATTAAATTCTCAAGTGAATCTGCGGTGGGATATTTACCCAAGTCATAGAAGCCATTATTTTGCCCATGTACAAAAACTGTCCTAACAAACATAGAAGATTGTAAAGTGATTGATCATGCGTAATGGACTTTATTTTTGTAAGAAATGACTTATGGATTGGTAGTCAACACTCAATTAAAAATCCCTAGGCCTCCCCCTTTTCCAGACGATCGCAAAACTTGATATATAAAAAAAAACTAAAAAGTGTTTACAATCCCTAAAAGAAAATTACAGTGAATTTTTGGAATTATCTCTCTCTCCATTTTTGCATTTCCATTTTATATGATTACTTTTTTCTTAAATCTAAACTTGAGTTTTCACTTTCCTTTGAACTCGTAAGCAAAAAGATAAGGCAAATAGATCACAACAAAATGAAAATTTCAGAGTTTATGTATGGAAAAAAATTTAAAACAATAACAATTGTAATTAAAAAAAATTATTCACACACCAAAAAATGAACACAAAAGGTTTGTTATCCAAGTTTTGGCAATTCCACTTGTTCAACCCTAATTGCTTGGAGTTTTATAAGAAAGAGATTTCTAATTAATTGATCCTTACATGTTTTGAATATGGATATGCAGACCTGAAACATGTTAAAGATGCAAATTACATATGGATCCAAATCTTTTTAAAGATAATAACAAATGCTCATTAAATTCTCATGTGAACGTGTGGTGGGATATTTACCCAAGTCAAAAAAGCGATTATTTTTCCCATGTACAGAAAGCTGACCTAACAATCATAGATGATTGTAAAGTGATTTATCGTGCAAAATGGCTATTATTTTTTAAGAAATGACTTATGTATTGGCACTCAACACTTAGTTAAAAATCCTCCTCCTCCCCCTTTTTCTCGGCGATTGCAAAACCTAACAGTTTTAAAAAAAACTAAAAAGAGTTTACAATCCCTAAATGAAAATGACGGAGACTTTTTGGAATTATCTCTCTACATTTGTGCTTTTCCCTTTTAGATGTATACTTGTTTCTTAAATCTAAACTTGAGTTTTCACTTTCCCTTTATCTCGTAAGCAAAAAGATAAGGCAAATAGATCACAACAAAAAGAAAATTTTGTAGTTTATGTATGGAAAAAAATTTAAAATAATAACAAATGTAAGTAAAGAAAATTTATTCACACACCACAATTGGACACAAAATTTATGTTCTCCAAGTTTGGGAAATTCCACTAGCTCAACACTTGTACTTTGGAATTTTAATAGAAAGTGATTTCTAATTAATTGATCCCAACATGTTTTGAATATGGATATGCATGCTTGAAACATGTTTTGAATAAGGAAATGCACGCTTGAAACATGTTAAAGATGCAAATGACTTATGGATCCAAACCTTTTTAAAGAGAACAACAAATGCTCTTTAAATCTCAAGTGAACGTGAGGTGGGATATTCACCCAAGTCAAACAAGCCACCACTTTGCCCATGTACAAAAAGCTGACCTAACAATCATAGATGCTTGTAAAGTGATTTATCATGCATAACTGGCTATATTTTGGTAAGAAATGACTTATGGATTGGGTGTCAACACTGAGTTAAAAATCCCCCACCTCCCCCTTTACCCGACGATTGCAAAACCTTATATTTAAAAAAAAAAACAAAAAAGTGTTTACAATCCCTAAATAAATATTACAGAGAAATTTTTAAATTATCTCTCTCTACATTTGTGCATTTCCATTTTAGATGTATACTTTTTTCTTTAATCAAAACATAAGTTTTCACTTTCCTTTTATCTCGTAAGCAAAAAGATAAGCCTAATAGATCACTACAAAATGAAACTATTAGAGTATATGTATGGAAAAAAATTTAAAATAATAACAAATGTAGGTAAAGAAAATTTATTCACAGATCACAAATGAACATAACCGTTTTGTTATCCAAGTTTGGGAAATTCCACTAGTTTTACCCAAGTAGCTTGGAATTTTATAAGAAAGAGATTTCTAATTAATTGATCGCAACATGTTTTGAATATGGTTATGCATGCTTGAAACATATTAATGATGTATACTACCTTTGGATCCAAACCTTTTTAAAGAGAATAACAAATGCTCATTAAATTCTCAAGTGAACATACGGTGGGATATTTACTTGAGTCAAACAAGCCATTATTTTGCCCATGTACAAAAAGCTTACTTAACAATCATAGATGATTTTAAATTGATTTATCATGCGTAATATTTTTTTAAGAAATGACTTATGGATTGGGAGTTAACACTCAGTTAAAAATCCCTCGCCTCCCCCTTTGCCCAACGATTGCAAAATCTGATATATAAGAAAAACTAAAAAAAGTTTACAATCCCTAAAAGAAAATTACAGAGACTTTTTGGAATTATCTCTCTCTACATTTGTGCATTTCCATTTTAGATGTATACATTTTTCTTAAATCAAAACAGAAGTTTTAATTTCCCTTTATCTCGTAAGAAAAAAGATAAGGCTAATAAATGACAAAAAAAATGAAAATTTTAGAGTTGATGTATTGAAAAAATTTAAAACAATTACAAATGTAAGTAAAGAAAATTTATTCACACACCACATATGAACAAAACAGTTTTATTGTGCAAGTTTTAGAAATTCCACTAGTTCAACCCTAGTAGCTTGGAATTTTATAAGAATGAGATTTCTAATTAATTGATTCTAGCATGTTTTGAATATGGATATGCATGCTTGAAACAAGTTAATGACGCAAATGACCTATGAATCCAATCCTTTTTATAGAGAATAACAAATGCTCATTAAAATCTCAAGTGAACGTGCGGTGGGATATTTACTCTAGTAAAATAAGCCATTATTTTGCCCATATACAAAAAGCTGACCTAATAATCATAGATGATTGTAAAGTGATTTATCATGCGTAACAGGCCATATTTATGTAAGAAATGACTTATGGATTGGGTGTCAACACTTAATTAAAAATCCCTCGCCACCGCCTTTTCCCGACGATTGCAAAACCTGATATATAAAAAAAAACTTACATGAGTTTACAATCCCTAAAAGAAAATTACAGTGACTTTTTGGAATTATCTCTCTTTACATTTTTGCATTTCCATTTTAGATGTCTGCTTTTTTCTTAAATCAAAACTTGAGTTTTCACTTTCCTTTTATCTTGTAAGTAAAAAGATATGGCAAATAGATCACAACAAAATGAAAATTTTAGAGTTTATGTATGAAAAATAATTTAAAAAAATAACAAATGTAAGTAAAAAAAATTTATTCACACACCACAAATGAACACAAAAGTTTTGTTATTCAAGTTTGGGAAATTCCACTAGTACAACCCTAATAGCTTGGAATTTTATAAGATAGAGATTTCTAATTAATTGATCCGAACATATTTTGAATATGGATATGCTTGCTTGAAACATATTAAAGATGCAAATAACCTAAGGATCCAAATGTTTTTAAAGAGAATAACAAATGCTCATTAAATTTTCAAGTGAACGTGCTGTGGGATATTTACCCGAGTCAAACAAGCCATTATTTTGCCAATGTACAAAAAGCTGATGTAACAATCATAGAAGTTTGTAAAGTGATTTGTCATGCGTAACGGGATATATTTTTTAAGAAATGACTTATGGATTGGGAGTTAGCACTGAGTTAAAAATCGTCATTGTCCCGACGATTGCAAAACCTTATATATAAAAAAACTAACAAGAGTTTACAATCCCTACAAGAAAATTACAGAGACTTTTTGGAATTTCTCTCTCAACATTTTTGAATTTCCATTTTATATGTATATTTTTTTAAATCAAAACATGAATTTTCAATTTCCTTTTATCTCATAAGCAAAAAGATAAGGCAAATAGATCACAATAAAATGAAAATTTTAGAGTTATGTGAGGAAAAAAAAATTAAAGCAATAACAATATAAGTAAAGAAATTTATTCACACACTACAAATGAGCACAAAAGTATTTTTATCCAAGTTTTTGAAATTCCACTCGTTCAACCCTAATAGCTTGGAATTTTATTAGAAAGAGATTTCTAATTAATTGATCATAAATATTTTGAATATGGATATGCATGCTAGAAACCTGTTAAAGAATCAAATGACCTATGGATCCAAACCTTTTTAAAAATATTAACAAATGCTCATTAAATTCTCAAGTGAACGTGCTGTGGGATATTTACCCGAGTCAAACAAGCCATTATTTTGCCAATGTACAAAAAGCTGATGTAACAATCATAAAAGTTTGTAAAGTGATTTGTCATACGTAACGGGATATATTTTTTAAGAAATGACTTATGGATTGGGAGTTAACACTTAGTTAAAAATCGTCGTTGTCCCGACAATTGCAAAACCTTGTATATAAAAAAACTAACAAGAGTTTACAATCCCTACAAGAAAATTACAGAGACTTTTTGGAATTTCTCTCTCAACATTTTTGAATTTCCATTTTATATGTATGTTTTTTTTTAAATCAAAACATGAATTTTCAATTTCCCTTTATCTCATAAGCAAAAAGATAAGGCAAATAGATCACAATAAAATGAAAATTTTAGAGTTATGTGAGGAAAAAAAATTTAAAACAATAACAATATAAGTAAAGAAATTTATTCACACACCACAAATGAGCACAAAAGTATTGTTATCCAAGTTTTTGATTGTAAAGTTATTTATCATGCGTAATGGGCTATATTTTTGTAAGAAATGACTTCTGTGTTGGGAGTCAACACTCAATTAAAAATCCCCTGCCTCCCCCTTTTCCCGACGATTGCAAAACGTGATACATAAAAAAACTAGAGAGAGTTTACAATCCCTAAAAGAAAATTACTGAGACTTTTTGGAATTATCTCTCTCTACATTTGTGCCTTCCAATTTTAGATGTATACTTTTTTCTTAAATCAAAAATTGATTTTTTACTTTCCCTTTATCTCATAAGAAAAAAGATAAAGGAAATAGATCACCACAAAATAAAATTTTTAGAGTTTATGTAGTGGAAAAACTTAAAAATAAAAACAAATGTAAGTAAAGAAAATTTTTTCACTCACCCTAATCAGCTTGGAATTTTATAAGAAAGAGATTTCTAATTAATTGAACATCACATGTTTTGAATATGGTTATGCATGTTTGAAACATGCTAAAGATGCAAATGACCTTTGAATTTGTTGGAAGATAAGCTCAAGCACGACCAAGGAAACATGTCTAAGATTATTTTAAGATGGGCCACATGATGAAGGAAGGTTGACAAGATGGGACCAAGCCCTTAAGAAGTAGGACCCACAATGATTACCATGAGCAGGCATCTTTATCAAATTAGTTGGAAGATCAAGGACTCCTAGTTCTACTCAAGTTAGTTTTCTAGTTGTTTAGATAGACTTACTTAAATTAGACTTATTTAAATTGAAGATTTAGACTTGTAACTTAATTAGGATTGAATGATAAGTTGTATAAGGACACTACATCCTCCTCTACTATAAAATAGAGGTTCATGTACTCTGATTACAACAAGTAATTGATGTAAATGAAGTATTTCACTTTTCCATAAATTCAACAGGATTCAAAACATTTTAAAGAGAATAACAAATGCTCATTAAATTTTCAAGTGAACGTGCGGTGGGATATTTACCCGAGTCAAACAAGCCATTATTTTGCCCATGTACAAAAAGCTGACCTAACAATCATAGACGATTGTAAAGTGATTTTTTATGCGTAACAGGCTATATTTTAGTAAGAAATGACTTATGGATTGGGAGTCAACACTTAATTAAAAATCCCCCACCTCCCCCTTCTCTCCACAATTGCAAAAATTGATATATAAAAAAAACTAAAAATAGTTTACAATCCCGAAAAGAAAATTACAAAGACATTTTGGAATTATCTCTCTCGACATTTGTGCGTTTCCATTTTACAAGTATACTTTTTTCTTAAATCAAAACTTGACTTTTCACTTTCCCTTTATCGCGTATGCAAAATGATATGCAAATAGATCACAACAAAATGAAAATTTTAGAGTTTATGTATGGAAAAAAATTTCAAGCAATAACAAATGTAAGTAAATAAAATTTATTCTCACACAAGAAAAGAACACAAAATTTTTGTTATCCATGTTTGGCAAATTCCACTTGTTCAACCCTTATAGCTTCGAATTTTATAAGAAGGAGATTTCTAATTAATTGATCCTAACATATTTTGAATATGGATATGCATGCTTGAAACATGTTAAAGATGCAAATGACCTATGGATCCAAACGTTTGTAAAGAGAATAACAAGTGCTCATTTAATTTTCAAGTAAACGTGCGGTGGGATATTTACTAGAGTCAAACAAGCCATTATTTTGCCCATGTATGGAAAACTGACCTAATAGTCTTTAATGATTGTAAATTGATTTATCATGTGTAAACTGGCTTTATTTTTGTAAGAAATGACTTTTGGATTGGGAATCAACACTCAGTTAAAAATCCCCCGTCTCCCCCTTTTCTCGACATTAACAAAACTTGATATTTTAAAAAAATGAAAAAGGGTTTACAATCCCTGAAAGAAAATTACAGAGACTTTTTGGAATTATCTCTCTCTACATTTGTGCATTTCCATTTTAGATGTATACTTTTTTCTTAAATCAAAACTTGAGTTTTCACTTTCCCTTTATCTTGTAAGCAAAAAGATTTGGCAAAAAGATCACAACAAAATGAAAATTTTAGAGTTGATGTAAGGAAAGAAAATTAAATAAATAAAAAATGTAAGTAAATAAAATTTATTCACACACCACAAATAAACACAAAAGTTTTGTTATCCAATTTTGAGAAATTCCAGTAGTTCAACCCAAATAGCTTGGAATTTTATAAGAAAGAGATTTCTAATTAATTGATCCTAACATGTTTTGAATATGGATATGCATGCTTAAAATGTGTTAAAGATTCAAATGACCTATGGATCCAAACCTTTTTAAAGAGAATAACAAGTAATCATTAAATTCTCAAGTGAACTTGCGGAGGGACATTTACGGGAGTCAAACAAGCCATTATTTTGCCTATGAACAAAAAGCTGACGTAACAATCATAGATAATTGTAAAGTGATTTATTATGCATAACAGGCTATATTTTTTAATTAAATGACTAATGGATAGGAAGTCAACACTCAATTAAAAATCCCCCGCCTCTCCCTTTTCCCGACAATTGCAAAACCTGATAAATAAATAAAACTAAAAAGAGTTTAAAATCCCTAGAAGAAATTTACTGAGACTTTCTGGAATTATCTCTCTCTACATTTGTGCATTTCCATTTTTGATGTATACTTTTTTCTTAAATCAAAACTTGAGTTTTCAATTTCCCTTTATCTCTTAAGCAAAAAGATAAGGCAAATACATCACAACAAAATGAAAATTTTAGAGTTTATGTATGAATAAAAAATTAAAACAATAACTTATGTAAGTAAAGAATTTTTTTTCACACTCCACAAATGAACACAAAAGTTTTGTTATCCATGTTTGGGAAATTCCACTAGTTCATCGCTAATAAGCTTGGAATTTTATAAGAAAGAGATTTCTAATTAATTGATCCTCACATTTTTTGTATATATATTTGCATACTTGAAAAATGTTAAAGAAGAAAATGACCTATGGACCCAAACGTTTTTAAAGAGAATAACAAACGCTCATTGAATTCTCAAGTGAACGTGCGGTGGGATATTTACCCGAGTCAAACAAGCCCTTATTTTGCCCATGAACAAAAAACTGACCTAACAATCATAGATGATTGTAAAGTGATTTATCATGCGTAAAGGGCTATATTTTTGTAAGAATCGACTTATGGATTGGGAGACAACACTCAGTTAAAAATCCCTGCCTCCCCTTTTTCTCGACGATTGCAAAACCTGATATTTAAAAAAAACTAAAAAGAGTTTAAAATCCCAGAAAGAAAATTACAAAGACGTTTTGGAATTATCTCTCTCTTCATTTCTGCATTTCCATTTTAGATGTATACTTTTTTGTTAAATCAAAACTTGAGTTTTCACTTTCCCTTTATCTTGTAAGAAAAAAGATAAGGCAAAGATCACAACAAAATGAAAATTTTATAGTTTATCAATGGAAATTTTTTTTAACAATAACAAATATAATTAAAGAAAATTTGTTCACTGACAACAAATAATCACAAAAGTTTTGTTATGCAAATTTTGAAAATTCGACTAGTTCAACCCTAATAGCTTGGAATATTATAAGAAAAAGATTTCTAATTAATTGATCCTAACATGTTTTTAATATGGATACACATGCTTGAAACATACTATAGATGCAAATGACCGATGGATCCAAACCTTTTTAAAGAGAATTACAAATACTTATTAAATTCTCAAGTGACCGTGCAGTGGGATATTTACCCGAGTCAAACAAGCCATTATTTTGCCCATGTACGAAAAGGTGACCTTACAATCATAGATGATTGGAAAGTGATTTATCATGTGTGACGGGCTATATTTTTGTAAGAAATGACATATGGAAATGGAGTCAACACTCACTTAAAAATCCTTTGCCTCCCCCTTTTCCTGATGATTGCAAAACCTCATATTTAAAAAAAACTAACAAGAGTTTACAATCCCTAAAAGAAAATTACAGAGACTTTTTGGAATTATCTCTCCCTACATTTGTGCATTTCAAAACTTAGAGTTTTCACTTTGCCTTTATCTCGTAAACAAAAAGATAAGGCAAATAGATCAGAACGAAATGAAAATTTTAGAGTTTACTTATGGAATTTTTTTTTAAAAAATAACATATGTAAGTAAAGAATATTTGTTCACACACGACAATTGAACACAAAAGTTTTTTTATCCATGTTTGGGAAATTCTTCTAGTTCGACAATGTGGGGCCCCCATAGTGCTCGAGCTGGTGGGACCCACCATGAGGACGTAGGTCATCAAGAAGAATCCTAGACAACTTGGGACACCAAGAAGAGTCCTCTCCCAAAGCTAGCTCGAGTACAAGAATCAAGAAACACAAGTTGAGTTGATTTAGAAGACATGAAGATCAAATGGGGCCCACAAGATCTCACATGCTGACACAATTATCAAGGTACGCTGGGGAATCGTGAGGGGCTCAATAGGATAAGGCCACGAGCTGGCTTATCCCTTATATTCACGTGGATAATAAATAACTCCTAGTTCTACTTCAATTAGTCTTCTAGAAGTTCTAGTTTGAATAGACATACTCCTAGTTCTACTTATATTGAAGAGTTAGAGTTAGAATGTAATTAGGATTGAATGACTACTTGTCTGAGGACTCTACCTCCTCCTCTCCTATAAATAGAGAGGTTGTAATTCGGAATTAATCAAGTCACACATTCAATCCCGAGTTGGTTCTCTCTCTCCCTCTCCTTACTTGACGCAGCTCACCCTTTTCTTTTTTCTTTTTTCTCTTCTCTACCGAGAGCTTTCCTGCGCTTTTCTTGTTTTTCTTTCTTCTTTCTTGTTCGTGATCATGGAAAAGGGATCCTAAATTCAACATGGCATCAGAGCAACATATTTCGGATCCCTCGACAAAGGAATGCTCTAGAGAAGTGATGATCAACACCACTCAAAGAAGGCTCTTGTATGAAGGAAGAACACTAGCCAAGAGATAAGTGTTCAAAAATATTTTTTTTATGCCACTGGTTATATTTTTTAGATGATGATTCAAGGATGAATATGTGAATGCTTTCATATTATTATGTTATGAATATGCATGCCCCTCGATCTAGATGGAGCTATCAAAACACTTTTATCGGTTCGGAAATTCTGTTTACCGAGACCAGTCCATACTCAGATTATTTAATTTTTATTTTCGTGAGATAAGATTTCCCTGAAAGTAGAAGATTGATATTGAGCCTCTTATGAGTGGTTCTCTGGAAAAAAAAAATATTTAGCATTGATTCTATATTGACATATACCGAGTTGATTGAAGAAGTGCTACTTGGGTGATATTGCTTGAAGTTTTTTGAAGAAGAAGAGCCTATCATGGCTGATGAGAATATGAATATCAAAGGTTATATACTAAAAATCACCACCATACCCTTACATGAGGTATCAAATTTTATGGTTTGGTCCACCTCGGTTAGGAGGTTTCTCATAACCAAAAACCTACTTGGTCACCTCACTACCCGGGGACCACCTATTGATGAAGATGATATTTTTTATATGAAATGGCTGAAGAGTGATACTTTGGTAATTGGTTGGCTGATAAATAGCATGGAAGCACATGTCTCTAGTAATGTTATTCATCTTGACACTGCTAAACATATTTGGGAGACATGTACTAAACTATAATCAAGCCCTGATACACTGCATAGACCCTATAGTGCTGGCAGAACATATGATATTAAATGCACTCATTGTAAATTTCGGGGCCACACTATAGACCAGTGCCAAGTCAGAATCAACAAGGGCTAATCAAGCCCTCATTAGTGATGCATAAGCAGACCATTCCCCAACACCAGCTGCACAAAAAATTATTACAGATGAAGTGTATGAATTATTTTAGAAAATAAAGACCATGCTAGGGTCTTCTCCTAGCCTCTTTGCCACTACTGCTTCAGGTATGCTATTGGCCTCCTCTTCATCTTGGATAATTGATTCAGGAGCCTCCGAGAATCTTACAGGTAACAAAACTTTATTACATTCTTTATCTCCGAGTCTTTCACCCAAGTTTTTTACCATAGCTGACGGTTCTCAAACCAAAGTCCAAGGAAAAGGTTCTACTTCTGTCACCCCATCACTTCCACCCAATGATATTCTTTTTTTTCCTTCCTTTCCTTTAAACTTGCTCTCTGTGAGTCAGCTTACAAAATATTTTAATTGCTCGGTTACCTTCACACCTACTTCATGTGCTTTTCAGGATCTTATAACGAAGCAGGTGATTGGTGGAGGCCATGAACAAGGGGGGCTCTACTACTTGGACGTGCCAAAGGTTAATATGGTGTCTACTACTGAGAATGAGACACAATTATGGTACAATCAGTTGGGATATCCTTCCACACAATCTCTTCATCATATGTTTTCATCTCTTAAGATAAGGTCAGAATTCAGTTGTGAGGTATGTCAGTTACATAAAAATCAAAGGAATACATAATCTCCTTGTCCAGAAGTCAAAAGTAACATTCCTTTTTCATTGATTCATACTAATGTTTGGGGGCCTTTGAGTGTCTCTAATATTTTTCAAGCCAAATATTTTCTCACTTTTATTGATGATTTCACTCGAACAACTTGGTTGTTTATTTTTAAGGAGCGTTCTGAGATACCATCTATTTTTAAATCTTCTAATGCGATGGTACTCACACAATTTGGTCAGAAGATAAAACTCCTCCAGTCTAATAATGCCAAAGAGTATATTTCAAAAGACCTTGACTCCTTTTGTCAAGAGAAAGGCATTATCCATCAGACATCATGTGCCTACACTCCTCAACAAAATGGTGTAGCCACATGGAAAATTTGTCATATTCTTGAGGTAGCTCAAGGTCTATTATATGCCATGAAATTTTCATATTTTTATTGGCCCCATGCTGTCCTTACATCGTGTTTTCTTATAAATTATCTACCATTTACTGTTCTTGGGAATAAATCCCCCTACTCTAAACTTTTACCACATGATGATCCGTTTGCATTACCATTGAAAGTTTTCTGTTGTCAATGTTTTGTTCATAATACTTTACCTAGACACAACAAACTTGATCCTAAATCTATAAAGTGTATATTTTTGGGATACTCTCGAACACAAAAGGGTTATGTTTGATACAGTCCCTCTTTGCAACATTTATTTGTGTCCAAAGATGGAACATTCTTTGAAGACTCGTCATATTATTCTGATAGTGCTCCACCTGGTATGTCATCAGTACCAAGTTCTCCTCGATTGGTTGTGCCTCATGATAGAAAGATTGTTCAGCCACCAGAGACAGTGGCCGATACTACACCTGCTGAGCTGTTTGATCCACCAGAGGTAAGTCCTTCATCACCAGTCGTGTTTGGTCCTGAATTTGATACTCGTCATATTGCTATAAGAAAAGAACCTCGTTCATGCACTCAACCTTCTACTTCTCATTCTATCTCCAATTTTGTGTCTCATCATCGCCTCTCACCTCTATGTTGTCAATTTCTTTCTTCTATTTCTTCCATTTTTGTTCCATAGTCATATCGGGAGGCTCTACAACATCCATGGTGGAAGGCAGCAATGGATGAAGAGATGAAGGCCCTTAATGATAATCACACATGGTCTCTGGTTCCATTACCTACAGATAACAAACCTGTTGGTTGCAAGTGAGTTTATACAGTAAAACATAATCCGCATGGGACCATTGCACGACTGAAGGCTCGACTGGTTGCAAAAGGTTACACTCAATGCTATGGCATTGATCATGATGAGACAATCTCTCCAGTGGCAAAAATGACCTTGGTACGTATATTATTATCCTTGGCAGCTAATTCTTCTTGGCCCATATATCAACTGGATGTTAAAAATGTATTTCTCAATGGTGATATCAAAGAAGAGATTTATATGCAACAACCATCTGGATATGTGGTTGAGGGGGAGTCCGTATGTCGCCTTAAAAAATATCTATATTGGCTAAAGCAATCCCCACGGGCATGGTTTGAGAAATTTAGTCAAGCCATCATACGGGCAGGTTTTTACGGATGCTTTGCAGACCGCTCAGTCTTTATTGAGAACACAACAAGAGGTAAGGTGATTCTAGCTGTTTATGTTGATAATATTATTTTAACTAGGAGTGATTATGAGGGCATTCAAAAATCAAAAGAAAGAATATGTGCTGAATTCAAGATGAAGGATCTTGGATTACTAAAATACTTTTTGGGGATAGAGGTCTTACAATCCAGACATGGGATTATTCTATCCCAAAGAAAATATGCCCTTGATCTACTAGAAGAAACATGTATGTTGGGATGCATACCGGTAGACACTCCTATGGATGCAAATACAAAGTGATGTGGAGGCACTGGAGAAGATGTGGATATTGGCAAATATCAAAGGTTAGTAGGGTGTCTTATTTACCTATGTGTAACGAGGCTAGATATTTCATATGCAGTAAGTGTGGTAAGTCAGTACATGCACAAACCACAACTTAGTCATTGGCAAGCACTTGAGAGGATACTATGTTATCTGAAAGGGGCTCCTCTATAAAAAAACATCGACACTTTAACATTGAGGGATTCACGGATGCAGACTGGGCTGGATCCCTAGATGATAGAAAATCTACTTCTGGGTTTTGCATGATGGTTGGAGGAAATCTGGTTACATGAAAAAGCAAAAAACATAATGTGGTAGTACGGTCCAGTGCTGAAGCAGAATACAGAGCCATGGCACACACTGTAAGTGAAATTTTATGGATAAGGTCCCTTCTCACTGAATTGGGATTTTATAAAGAAGCTCCAATGGATCTATATTGTGACAACCAAGCAGCAATATATATTGCATCGAATCCAGTCTTCCAAGAGAGGACAAAGCTCATTGAAGTTGATCTCTTATCCCTGAAGCACTTCTCTTCACAAAATCAAGTTGCAAACATCCTCACCAAATCAGTCATTCACAACATCATGTCTACCATATGCAGCAAGCTACGTGTTTATGACGTCTTCTCACCCCCAGCTTGAGAGAGAATGTTACAATGTGGGGCCCACCATGGTGCTCGAGGTTGTGGGACCCACCATGAGGACGTAGGTCAAGTAGAAGAATCATAGAGGACTTGGGACCCCAAGAAGAGGCATCTCCCAAAGCAAGCTCGAGTAAAGGAATCAAGAAGCACAAGTTGAGTTGATTTAGAAGACATGAAGATCAAGTGGGGCCCACAAGATCTCACGAGTTGGCACAATTATCAAGGTGCACTGGAGAATCATGAGGGGCCCACTAGGATAAGGCCATGAGTTGTCTTACCCCTTATATTCATGTGGATAATAAAGAACTCCTAGTTCTACTCTAATTAGTCTTCTAGGAGTTCTAGTTTGAATAGACTTACTTATATTGAGACTTACTTATATTGAAGAGTTAGAGTTAGAATGTAATTAGGATTGAATGACAACTTGTATGATGACTCGACCTCCTCCTCTCCTATAAATAGAGAGGTTGTAATTCGGAATTAATCAAGTCACACATTCAATCCTGAGTTGGTTCTCTCTCTCCCTCTCCTTACTTGACGCAGCTCACCCTTTTCTTTTTTCTTACTTCTCTTCTCTACCGAGTGCTTTCCTCCCCTTTTCCGTTTTTCAATCTTCTTTCTCTTGTTCATGATCATGGAAAAGGGATCCTAAATTCAACAGATTGGGAGTCAACATTCAGTTAAAACTCCCCCGCTTCCCCTTTTTCCCGATGATTGCAAAACCTGACTAAAAAGAGTTTACAATCCCTAAAAGGAAATTATAGAGACTTTAAGGAATTATCTCTCTCTACTTATGTGCATTTCCATTTTTTATGTATACTTTTTTCTTAAATCATATCTTGAGTTTTCACTTTCCCTTTATCTCGTAAGCAAAACGATAAGGCAAATACATCACAACAAAATGAAAATTTTAGAGTTTATGTATGGAAAATAATTTAAGACAATAAAAAATGTAAGTAAAGAAAATTTATTCACACACCACAAATGAACACAAAAGTTTTGTTATTCAAGTTTGGGAAATTCCACTAGTTCAACCCTAATTGCATGGAATTTGATAAGGAAGATATTTCTAATTAATTGATCCTAACATGTTTTGAATGTGGATATGCATGCTTGAAATATGTTAAAGAAGACAATGACCTATGGACCCAAACCTTTTTAAAGAGAATAAAAAATGCTCATTAAATTCTCTAGTGAACGTGCGATGGGATATTTACCCGAGTCATACATGCCATTATTTTTTCCATGTACAAAAAGCTGACCTATCAATCATAAATGATTGTAAAGTGATTTATCATGCACAATGAGCTATATTTTTGTAAGAAATGACTTGGATTGGGAGTCAACACTCATTTAAAAATCCCTCCGATTCCCCCTTTTGCCGATGACTCCAAAACCTGATATATAAAGAAAACGAAAAAGAGTTTCCAATCCCTAAAAGAAAATTATAGAGACTTTTTGGAATTATCGCTCTCTACATTGGTGCATTTACATTTTAGATGTATACTCTTTTCTTAAATCAAAATTTGAATTTTCACTTTTCCTTTTTAGCTCGTAAGCAAAAAGATAAGGCACATAGATCACAACAAAAAGAAATTTTTAGAGTTTAAGTATGGAAAATAATTTAAAAAAAAAAATGTAAGTAAATAAAATTTATTCACGTACTACAAATGAACACATTAGTTTTGTTATCCAAGTTTGGGAAATTCCACTAGTTCAACCCTTGTAGCTTGGAATTTTATAAGAAAGAGATTTCTAATTAATTGATCCTAACATGTTTTGAATATGGAGATGCATGCTTGAAACATTCTAAAGACAAATGACATATGGATCCAAACCTTTTTAAAGAGAATAACAAATGCTCATTAAATTCTCAAGTGAACGTGCGGTGGGATATTTACCCGAGTCAAACAAGCCGTTATTTTGCACATGTACACAAAGCTGACCTAAAAATCATAGAAGATTGTAAAGTGATTTATCATGCGTAACGGGCTATATTTTTTGAAGAAATGACTTATGGAATGGGAGTAACACTCAGTTAAAAATCCCCCACCTCACTCTTATCCCGACGATTGCAAAACCCGATATATAAAAAAACTAACAAGAGTTTACAATCCCTAAAAGAAAATTACAGAGACTTTTTGGAATTATCTCTCTCTACATTTTTGAATTTCCATTTTATATGTATACTTTTAAAAAAAATCAATACATGAGTTTTCTCTTTCCTTTTATCTCATAAGCAAAAAGATAAGGCAAATAGATCACAACAAAATGAAAATTTTACAGTTTGTGTGTGGAAAAAAATTTAAATAATAAAAAATGTAAGTAGAGAAAATTTATTCACACCACAAATGAACACAAAAGTATTGTTATCCAAGTTTGGTAAATTCTACTAGTTCAACCCAAATAGCTAGGAATTTTATTAGAAAGAGATTTCTAATTAATTGATCCTAACATGTTTTGAATATGGATATGCATGTTTGAAACATGTTTAAGAAACATTTGACCTATGGATCCAAACCTTTTTAAAGAGAATAACAAATGCTCATTAAATTCTGAAGTGAACGTGCTGTGGGAGATTTACCCGAGTCAAAGAAGCCATTATTTTGCCCATGTACTAAAAGTTGGCCTAACAATCATAGATGATTGTAAAGTGATTTGTCATGCGTAACGGGATATATTTTTGTAAGAAATGACTTATGGATTGCGAGTCAACATTGAGTTCAAAATCCCCCGCCTCCCCCTTTTCCCCACGATTGCAAAACTTGATATATAAAAAAAACTAAAAAGAGTTTACAATCCCTAAAAGAAAATTATAGAGACTTTTTGGAATTATCTCTCTCTAAATTTTTTCATTTCCATTTTAGATATATACTTTTTTCTTAAATCAAAACTTGAGTTTTCACTTTCCCTTTATATCGTAAGCAAAAAGAAAAGGCAAATAGATCACAACAAAATGAAAATTTTAGAGTTTTTGTATGGATAAAAAAATTAACAGAATAAACAATGTAGGTAAAGAAAATTTATTCACACACCACTAATGAACACAAAAGTTTTGTTATCCAAGGTTGGGAAATTCCACTAGTTCAACCATAATAAGCTTGTAATTTTATAAGAAAGAGATTTCTAATTAATATAACCTAACATGTTTTGAATATGGATATGCATGCTTGAAACATGATAAAGATTCAAATTACCAATGGATCCAAACCTTTTTAAAGAGAATAACAAATGCTCATTAAATTCTCAAGTGAACCTGCGGTGGGATATTTACCTGAGTCAAACACGCAATTATTTTGCCCATGTAAAAAAAGCTAACATAACAATCATAGATGATTATAAAGTGATTTATCATGCATAACAGGCTATAATTTTGTAAGAAATGACTTATGGATTGGGAGTGAACACTCTGGTAAAACTCCCCCACCACCCCCTTTTCCCGACGATTGTAAAACCTGATATATAAAAAAAACTAAAAAGAATTTACAATCCCTAAAAGAAAATTTAAGAGAATTTTTGGAATTATCTCTCTCTACATTTGTGCATTTCCATTTTTGAAGTATACTTTTTTTCTTAAATCAAAACTTGAGTTTTCACTTTCCCTTTATCTCCTAAGAAAAATTTTAGGCAAATTGATCACAACAAAATGAAAATTTTAGAGTTTTTGTATGGAAAAAAATTTAAACATTGGAAAATTTAAGTAAATAAAATTTATTCACACACCACAATTGAACACAAAAGTTTTGTTATCCATGTTTGAGAATTTCCAATAGTTCAACCCTAATAGCTTGGAATTTTATAAGAAAGAGATTTCTAATTAATTGACCAAACATGTTTTTAATATGGATATGCATACTTGACACATGTTCAACACGCAAATGACCTATGGATCCAAACCTTTTTAAAGAGAATAACAAATGCTCACTAAATTCTCAAGTGAACGTGCGGTGGGATATTTACCCGAATCATACAAGCCATTATTTTGCCCATGTACAAAGAGCTGACCTAACAATCATAGATGATTGTAAAATGATTTATCGTGCGTAACGGGCTATATTTTTTTTATGAAATGACTTACGGATTGGGAGTCAACACTCAATTAAAAACCCCCCGCCTCCCCCTTTTCCCGACGATTGCATAACCAGATTTACAAAAAAAACTAAAAAGTGTTTACAATCCCTATAAGAAAATTATAGAGACTTTTTGGAATTATCTCTCTCTACATTTGTGAATTTCTATTTTAGATGTAATTTTTTCTTAAATCAAAACTGGAGTTTTCACTTTCCCATTATCTCATAAGACAAAAGAAAAAGCAAATAGATCACAACAAAAAGAAAATTTTAGAGTTTATGTATGGGAAAAAATTTAAAACACTAACAAATGTAAGTAAAGAAATTTTTTTCCCACACCACAAATGAACACAAAATTTTTGTCTCCATTTTTGGGAAATTCCACTAGTTCAATCGTAATAGCTTGGAATTTTATAAGAAAGAGATTTCTAATTAATTGATCCAAACATGTTTTGAATATTGATATACATGCTTGAAACATGTTAGAGATGTAAATTACCTATAGATCCAAACCATTTAAAATAGAAGAACAAATACTCATTAAATTCTAAGGTGAACATGCGGTGGGATATTTACAAGTCATTATTTTTCCCATGTACAAAGAGCTGACTTAACAATCATAGATGAATGTAAAGTGATTTATCATGCATAACGGTCTATTTTTTGTAAGAAATGACTAATGGATTGGGAGTCAACATTCAGTTAAAAATCCCCCGCCTCCCCCTTTTCTCGTCGATTGCAAAACCTGATATATTAAAAAACTAAAAACAGTTTGTAATCCCTAAAAGAAAATAACAGAAAATTTTTGGAATTATTTCTCTCTACATTTGTGCATTTCCATTTTAGATGTATACTTTTTTCTTAAATCAAAACTTGAGTTTTCACTTTCCCTTTATCTAGTAAGCAAAAAGATATGGCAAATAGAA